>NW_012133858.1:2927875-2929639 GCF_000956105.1 Propithecus coquereli
TGTTTTAATTTTAATATGGTAAATACAGTAGATATAACCCATGTAAACAAAAGCTCTTTGGGATCCTTAATAATTTCTAAGAGTATAAAGAAATCATGAGACCAAAACATTTGAGAATTGCTGAGAAATAAAATATAAAATACTTTGCCTTTTCTTTTCAGAAACAATTATTTTCACCATGTTATCGTAGGGGCCTCATCTATGAACAAACCTGTTCTGTCACTTTGGAGCATGCCGTCTCGATGACCATGGGATTTGAAGGTTGAGTGCAGGGCCTCTAATTGCTTCTGAATGTTAACTGTGGCTATTTTGACAATATCAGCCGCTGATCCCTGGACTGTTGTATTGATAGCCTGACGCTCGGCCTATGAAAAACAAGAACAGCTGCTGCATCAGATATGCCAACGTGGTTTCATACTGGCCTTTAGTGTCCACAGATCAGTGCTCATGTTTGTAGCCAGACTAGACATCTGGACTGAGATGTGACCCAGGACGTCAACTATTAGGCTGCAGCCTAAGAATAACAACTATAACGATCCAGGGCTCTAGATTCTGGGCTATTTACATGAGGATGACTAAACATAAGGTCAGACTGCTTTAGTTTGGAAGTCTTCAATACTCATTAGGACACAAAAACTGCATTGCACTTAGAGTGTATTTGGTAGCTCAAAATCATTTTATTTTATAAACATATACCATCAGTCTTCTAGTTGTTCTAAATATCACTCTAAAGGATGTATTCCTCAAAATAGCCTTAATCCTAAACAGATATAAGTAGAATATCATTCACTGTGATGTGGGTTGGAATGTCCTAAGCACATCCTCCATACCAACGGCCTCTTGTTCCTAAGTAGAGTTTGGCCCCAGCAGGTTTGGCACCCTCTGGTACGGATCAGAGCTTGTTATGGGCTGCTGAGGCTAATCATTAGCTGCTAGTGATACTGCAGATCCAGGATCCCTGGGCATTAAGGTAGAACTTCACTGAAACAACTGCTGCCAAGTGCTTCTTGGCCGGCAACCATGCCTGCTAAAAATAATCATCTCGGGAGGGTAGAAGAGGGGGTCTGGGTTAATATCAAGATGTAATCCATCGATTATATCCCTCGTGGAGCCCCAGAATGTCTCAGAAAGTGGGAAGGATCTACTCAAGGGAGGGGGGTCAATATAACTTGAGAGCTCTTCTCCAAACTACACCCAAGTTCTTGTATATTAATATCTTTTAAAGACATAGACATTTTTTTAAAAAGGAACTTTTTTTGTCAAATGCTAATGAGTCTATTATAAAGTCACTAAGTTGTCACCATTTAAAGAGTGAATGTATTTCAGCATTATACTGACTCCTCTTCCTTCTTGACACTGCGTGCCTCTGTGTAGTAGATTGTATTATTGTTGCTATTACTTGCTGCTTTTTTCTGTAACATTACACAGCCCCACCCACTGCCATGTGATTTGAGGTGTTGTTCCATGTAAAAGGATAGCCTCGACTTAGTTTGGACAATGAAACGTCAGTAAGACTGACATAGGACACCTAAGGTGTTTTAAGAGCTATCCAACACTGCCACAAAAAAAAAGGGGCATATAGCAGATAGGAATTTTTATTTCCTTATAAACTCCAGAATGAAGAAAATACAGACCAGAGCCACAGTCAACCAGAGCCAAACTGTAATATTAATGAGAAATAAAGTTTCTTATTATAAGCCACTGAAATTTGGGGGTTGTTTTTATTGTAACATAAGCAAGCAAATATGTGACTAACGTACACTT
>NW_012133858.1:2929689-2932170 GCF_000956105.1 Propithecus coquereli
CATCAGTCTTCTAGTTGTTCTAAATATCACTCTAAAGGATGTATTCCTCAAAATAGCCTTAATCCTAAACAGATATAAGTAGAATATCATTCACTGTGATGTGGGTTGGAATGTCCTAAGCACATCCTCCATACCAACGGCCTCTTGTTCCTAAGTAGAGTTTGGCCCCAGCAGGTTTGGCACCCTCTGGTACGGATCAGAGCTTGTTATGGGCTGCTGAGGCTAATCATTAGCTGCTAGTGATACTGCAGATCCAGGATCCCTGGGCATTAAGGTAGAACTTCACTGAAACAACTGCTGCCAAGTGCTTCTTGGCCGGCAACCATGCCTGCTAAAAATAATCATCTCGGGAGGGTAGAAGAGGGGGTCTGGGTTAATATCAAGATGTAATCCATCGATTATATCCCTCGTGGAGCCCCAGAATGTCTCAGAAAGTGGGAAGGATCTACTCAAGGGAGGGGGGTCAATATAACTTGAGAGCTCTTCTCCAAACTACACCCAAGTTCTTGTATATTAATATCTTTTAAAGACATAGACATTTTTTTAAAAAGGAACTTTTTTTGTCAAATGCTAATGAGTCTATTATAAAGTCACTAAGTTGTCACCATTTAAAGAGTGAATGTATTTCAGCATTATACTGACTCCTCTTCCTTCTTGACACTGCGTGCCTCTGTGTAGTAGATTGTATTATTGTTGCTATTACTTGCTGCTTTTTTCTGTAACATTACACAGCCCCACCCACTGCCATGTGATTTGAGGTGTTGTTCCATGTAAAAGGATAGCCTCGACTTAGTTTGGACAATGAAACGTCAGTAAGACTGACATAGGACACCTAAGGTGTTTTAAGAGCTATCCAACACTGCCACAAAAAAAAAGGGGCATATAGCAGATAGGAATTTTTATTTCCTTATAAACTCCAGAATGAAGAAAATACAGACCAGAGCCACAGTCAACCAGAGCCAAACTGTAATATTAATGAGAAATAAAGTTTCTTATTATAAGCCACTGAAATTTGGGGGTTGTTTTTATTGTAACATAAGCAAGCAAATATGTGACTAACGTACACTTTACTCTCATGATTTTGTGCTTCTCTGATGCTCTTCCAAATTAGGAAAACTTGGCAGTCTTGGTTTTGTGTTTCACAAAGAGCAGGTTCTTTTTTCCCCGGGCTTTTTCTTTTCCTTGAAAATTCTGGTTTTTTGTTATTGGAGGTTTGGGTTTTTGGGGGAACCCTTCCCCTTGTTATTTTTTCACTTGGAAAGGTTGGCGGGAAATTGCTTTTTTGATTAATTCGGCCGGTTAAAAGGGGGGGGGGGATTTTTGGAATTTGGGGTTTTGGGGGGGAGGGAGACCAAGAGGAAGTGATCCTGGCATTGAAGGCCACCATTTCGCCCAAAGGAATCAACAGATTCCAGAAGGGGCAGCTGAGAGACTAAAAAGCTGAGCAGATCTTCCAAACAGCTTGAGCGGTTTGGGGAGCAAACATCTGGGTTCAGGGCCCAAGAAGTAGATGGGAGCCTGGCAAACCATCAAGTTGTAACCCAAAACTAACACCTTAGGAAAAAAGATAAACTGGAAATAGTCTGGCTCTAACAGTCTTGCTTCAAATCATCTCTACCTTTGAAGTAGGATCAAAAGTAATCCTATGATGTTGGTTATTCTAGTTTCCTGCAAGAAGCAAAGGTAAATTCTCTCTGAATAAAAGTAGCATCATCATACAAGCTTCAAATTACTTCATTAATCTTTCATATACAAAGTTTGACACTCAGAAAAAAAGAATAACTAGAACAAGGAATTGAGACAATATAACCATTTTTATAGAAAACTAAGAAAAACAAAAGGCAAAAAGAACAAACTACAGGGATACAAGAAGAAGAGACTTATCAGACTACAGACTACTATCAAACTTAAGACTTGAATAATCATGCTTAATATAGTTAAGAAAATAAAAGACAAAACTGAATATATCAGCAGAGAACCAGATACCATAAAACAAAAGGGAAACCCTAGAACTGAAAAATAAAAATAACAAAACTTAAACACTCATGAGTTAAAACAGAAAATTTTGAAAGGCAAATCAATAAATTGGAAAGTAAGTTGAAAGAAATATTCAGACTAGGCCGGGCGCGGTGGCTCACGCCTGTAATCCTAGCACTCTGGGAGGCCGAGGCGGGAGGATTGCTTGAGGTCAGGCATTTGAGACCAGCCTGAACAAGAGTGAGTCCCCATCTCTACAAAAATTAGGAAAAATTAGCTGGCCGTGGTGGTGCACAACTGTAGTCCCAGCTACTCAGGTGGCTGAGGTAGGAGGATCGCTTGAGCCTAGGAGTTTGAGGTTGCTGTGAGCTATGATGACACCACTGCACTCTAGCCTGGGCCACAGAACAACATTCTGTCTCAAAAAAAAAAAAAAAAGGCATCTATAGATAAATTACTGCGATTAGTAAATATTACTTGCAAGGTTTCTAGACAAAAGAACAA
>NW_012133858.1:2934985-2936601 GCF_000956105.1 Propithecus coquereli
TGGTCCCTAAAAGCACTAGTGTTCTGAAGGTTTAGAGCTTCAGACAGAAGTTTAGCTGTGTATTTTCACTGCATACAATGTGTAGTGAGCACTAACACAAAATTATGGGGGAAAGGCAAAATAAAACCAGTTAAAATAGGAATATTTGGACGATAATAGAAGCTTAAATACTCAGATACACAAGAATACCTTTATGAATCCCAATGATTTTAGAAAGAAATTTTAATCATAATTTGAGCAAATATCATCAATAAATCTTTAAAATGTTAAAAAATAGCCTATTTCAATATTTTGGGTATACTAATAACCTCTGATGAGACAGTGCTTTTAAAATAAATAAGTAGAAGGAAGCAAAAAATATCACAATTTAGTGACTAGCTAATTTCTGAGTAGCATTAACAATCTGGTGTGATATGACGAATTAGTATATGGTATCTGAAACAAAGAACAATTAGCAAACATTAGAATTAAGTTTATTTACAACTTATTAGCAAAGCTAATAAATAATTGGCTTACTGAAAACAGAACATCTTTAATTGAAGCATTAAGTGAATCCATGTTTAGATTCGTCTCCCAAAGACTGTGTTCAGCAAATATTGGCATGTGCCATCAACTCTTGCTTAATGAAACTGATAGTTGACCTTGTACATACAGAAGATCCAACTAATATACGAGTGTTACTTAAAAGGGATATTAGTAGTGTTCAGTCTTTGTTGAAAAAGTACATGTCATTAAAATGGTAAGTTAAAAATCCAGAGAAACTTCAACATACATGAGCTTTATGATAAGGGTTGTTGTCTTTGATTCCTGGCAAATATCTACGCCTTCCCAAAATGGTCTGAACAAACCCATCTCTTTTACAATTCTTCACTGTCTCTCTCATGAAATGATTAATCCCTACAAAGAAAATACAGAAATATTTAATTACAACCAAATTCCATCCTTCATTTCATTCACTGGTTTCAATACAGTGAAATATACCAAAACTCCACCATGATTCTTAACACTAATATATCATCAAAACTATGCATACAAACTTTCCTTCACTATTTCTAGATTCAAAAAGTTACAAACAAAGGGGACTTCAGAAATGACATAATCTAACCCTATCTTTGTTTTTGAGCAACAACAATAACACCATGACCAAAATATGAAATTAAATTCCAGAACAGAGCAGGTATCAAGGGGTTTTTAATCTAGGACATTAAGATTATTGCATACCACATTTATTTCTGTTCTTTAACTGCGTAAATCCTCTTTTACTCCTTGATCTTAACATTTCCAGGCTTAAAATATCCTGATAAGTCCTTGTTACCAATTATGCTATGATCCAAAGCAGGACCTTACTGAAATCAGTGCATGAGTTATAATATAATAAACATTTTAGTAGCAACATATATGACCCATTTCTTAAAATTCAAGAAGACTACATATAGTGCAGTATTCAAACACATTTCAATTTCCTAGACCAACAGTCATCCTTTTTAACCTAGTGCAGACAGATACTATGTCTTATGGATCTCCAGGATGAATCTCTTGCTGTTGGTGATATCTGACCACTAGCATAGGAATTTCAGAAAGCAATCAGGCTCTCATCTTTTTCCTTTTAAAAATTG
>NW_012133858.1:2938291-2939734 GCF_000956105.1 Propithecus coquereli
AACATTCGAGTGCAGATGTCCTTTTTACAGAATGTCTTTTTTTCCTTTGGGTAGATGCCCAGTAATGGAATTGCTGGATCAAGTAATATAGTTTTAACTTTTAGGTATCTCCATATTACTTTCCATAGAGGATGTACTAGTTTGCAGTCCCACAAGCAGTGTATGGGTGTTCCTATCTCTCCCGCATCAACACCAACATTTGTTGTTTTGCGACTTTTTGAAACAAGCCAGTCTCATTGGAGTTAAACAATATCTCATTGTGGCTTCGATTTGCATTTCCATGATGATTAGAAATGTTGAGCATTTTTTCCATAGGTTTATTGGTCATTAGTCTATCTTCTTTTCAAAAGTTTCTGTTCATGTCCTTTGCCCATTTTTTAATGGGGTGGTTTGATTTTTTCTTGCTGATTTTTGTGAGTTCTATATAGATTCTAGTTATCAACCCTTTATGGGATGTGTAGCATGCAAATATTTTCTCCCATTCTGTAGGTTGCCTATTCTCTCTAATGATAGTTTCCTTGGCTGTGCAGAAGCTTTTTAATTTGATCAGGTCCCATTTATTCATTTTTGTAGTTTCTGTGATTGCTTTTGGGATCTTCTTCATCAATTCTTTGCCTAGGCCGATGTCTATAAGAGTTTTTTCCAAGCCCCTCAGGACTTAATCCCCGCCAATGCTTTTCTCCTCCCAGTTCTGCTCCACAACCTCTTCCCATGGAGTCTCCTGTAGGTTCAGGCACCCTTCCTTCAGACCCCCATCTGATCTATGTTTGTCTGTTTGGATTTTCTCTTTCATCTAAAACGTCTCCTTCTTACAAAGACACTCTGGCTGGTGGTGTCTTTGGTCCTCCATCTTGCTCCTCGCCCAGGTGTGGTAATTTTTCTACCTATATACTTTTAAAGTCTATGTTCCACATCAAGTTAATTTTATCTCACACCATAGGTGTGAGATAAAAGTTAAGGTTCATTTTTTCCCATGCTGGTATCCAGTTGTTCTAGCTCCAATTTCTGAAAGACCATCCTTGCATCCACCGAATAAGGATACCAACTTTGTTGAAAATCAATTAACCATAGATGCACAGGACTATTTCTGGGCCTTCTATTTGTTCCATTGTTCTCTCTGTCTACCCTTAATCTTGATTATTGTTATTTTATACTAAGTTTTGAAATCAGGGAGTATAAATCCTCAACATTGCACATTTCCCAGAAACATTATTCTCATTATTCCAGGCCCTTTGGGTTTCCATGTAAATTTAATCAGCTTATCAAATTCTATGCAAAAGTCTAATGTAATTTTGATTGAAATCACACTGAATCTATAAAATAATTTATAGATAACTGTCATCATAACAATGTTGTGCCTTCCAATAAATTAACATGGTATACGTCACATTTATTTAAGTATTCATCAATTTCTCTCAGACTGCTTTGGCATTTTCAATATAT
>NW_012133858.1:2942054-2943746 GCF_000956105.1 Propithecus coquereli
TGTTTTATTTTGTTGTGGCTTCTACTGTTGTCTTTTAAACTCATATTACTTAGTGTTGTCTGAGATCTCAGCAAGACTCAGGGATTACGTGGTTCTGTGCATGGTGTTAGGGGACAAACTGGTATAGCATAAACACTATTAAATTATGCAAGAAGTCATTAAATAGAGGCAGCTATCACCAGTGGATAAATGTGTAGGTTAGGCAGTCAAAGTGCCCAAGTTCTGGCATTCCGAACTTATCCTAGCTCCACTACTTATAAGTGTACAACTTTAAGAAAATGATTAACTTTCTGTGCCACAGTTTCCTCTTCTATAAAATGAGAATAGTAATAATCATATTTATCTCATGGTTTATTTATGAGACTTAAACATGAGAATATTATCTATTTTACCTGGGGTTTGATTCTTGCTAAATGCAGGACCCCAGAGGAGACTAAACAAACAGAAAGGACAGAGCTGGCTTGCTTTCTACATACTAGGAGAAACAAGTGTTGGTGCTGAAGAGACAGTGGTGAGAGGAAATGTTTCATGCTCGGTGAGCCAGTCAAGAATTACAGTTGTGAGTAGAATGGAAGACTAATAAAGCAAGATCTCAGGGTGGGGTGGTGTGCCTTTACCTCAGCCAACAATCCTGCTCTCTTGCAAATGGCATCAGATTTCCCACAGGTCATGTGGTAAGGAAGTATCATTGTTACTCCAGGACAGGAACGGTGTAAATGTGGCCTTTGGCTTTCTCAGTGCCTAATACTCATCCAGGAGTAGGAACTAACATGGATTCATTTCAAAGGTACAAGGGCAGCATGAAGTTTTCACAGGTTGATTAACTAATCAATAGCCTCAAAAGCTAAAAAGCTATCAGTTATTAACCATAATCCACAGCTCTGCAATATTTTTTCAACAAACATTTAGAGTACACCTTCTATACAAAGTACTGTGGCTTAATGCTGTGGGAAAATATAAAAAGGAAAATATGGAACTTTATCTGAGGACACTTAGAGACTTTAAACATACACACACACACACACACATGTACACACACAAACATGCACACACACACAATGACTTCCACGATAACAATGACATCTATCATTCTTAAATAATTATCTACTGAGTACCAGGCACTGTGACTAGCCATATTATGGTTTTAAATGCATATGGCTTTCCTAGCACTAAGTGTCCTCATATCTCAGTTTTTCTGGTTCTTTCTACTGCCTCTACAAAAGTAAGTATAATGAATACTATGAGACAGGCTCAGATGAAATGTGGATTGAAAGATCCAAAGACAAAGAAATTGTTCCTTGCCTATAAATAATTGAGATAATTTTTAACTTTTTTTATTCATTAAATTCTTCTTATTTATATTAAGCATGTTCACTAAGATTACCTGCTTTGCTTGTTGCCTCAGATCATCCCCAACAGAATCTGGTTCAATCATCTTCCATTCTGCTGCAATACTCCTAAAAACATCAGCTCCAGTGTTTAATACTTGAATGAGACGATGATCATGGGATAAATGAGCCAAGATCCTCAGTTCAAGCTGAGAGTAATCAGCAGCCAATAATAAACCACCTGAAGTAAAAATGATTTTAGAAAAGCTAGTACAAAGTTCTATATAATCCAACTTCTATATAATTGAGTAGCATGACAGCAATTTAGTTCTATTAGTTCTAATTTAGAATTTTGAGATATGTT
>NW_012133858.1:2944781-2946718 GCF_000956105.1 Propithecus coquereli
TTTATCCTCTCCTCTTCACTACCCTTCCTGGCCTCTGGTAATCATCATTCTACTCTCTGTCTACATGAGATCAATGGTTTCTAGTATTAGGTTGGTGCAAAAGTAATTGTGGTTTTAGCATTGTTGAAATTGGAATTGATATGCCAATTGATATTGGAATACATTCTTAAATAAATGTGGTTATGTTATACATCATTTTAATGCACATTTCTTGCTTTATGCTTTTTGCTAATGACTTATTATTTGCTGTTTATATTTATTTTAGACTACGGAAATGTTAGACACAAAGCAAATTCAAGCGATTTTCTTATTTGAGTTCAAAATGGGTTGTAAGGCAGAGGAGACAACTCGCAACATCAACAATGCAGTTGGCCCGGGAACTGCTAACAAATGTACAATGTGGCGATGGTTCAAGAAGTTTTGCAAAGGAAAGGGAGAGCCTTGAAGATGAGGAGCACAGTGGTTGGCCATCGGAAGTTGATAACAGAACTCAATGTTGACCATTCTATGGCATTTGAAGCGAGTTGGAAAGGTGAAAAAGCTGGATAAGAGGGTGCCTCATGAGCTGACTGAAAATCATAAAAATCATTGTTTTGAAGTGCAATCTTCTCTTATTGTACACAACAAAGAAAAATTTCTCGATCGGATTGTGATGTGCAACGAATAGTGGATTGTATACAACTGGCGATGACCAGCTCAGTAGTTGCACCAAGAAGAAGCTCCAAAGCACTTCCCAAAGCCAAACATGTACCAAAAAAGGTCCTGGGCACTGTTTGGTGGTCTGCTGCCAGTCTGATCCACTATAGCTTTCTGAATCCCGGTGAAACCATGACATCTGAGAAGTATGCTCAGCAAATCGATGAGATGCACTGAAAATTGCAATGCCTGCAGTCGGCATTGGTCAACAGAAAGGGCCCAATCTTGTCCACATCTGACCACATGTCACACAACCAACACTTCAAAAGTTGAATGAGTTGGGCTACGAAGTTTCGCCACATCCGCCATATTCACTTGACCTCTCGCCAACTGACTACCACTTCTTCAAGCATCTCAACAACTTTTTGCAGGGAAAACACTTCCACAACTAGCAGGATGCAGAAAATGCTTTCCAACAGTTTGTTGAATCCTGAAGCACGTTACGTTACAGGAATAAACAAACTTGTTTCTCGTTGGCAAAAATGTGTTGATTGTAATGGTTCCTGTTTTGACTAATAAAGATGTATTTGAGCTTAGTTATAATGATTTAAAATTCATGGTCTGAAACCACAATTACTTTTGTACCAACTTTAATATTTAGCTTCCACGTATTAGTGAGAACATGCAAGATTTACCTTTCTGCGCTTGGCTTATTTCACTTAACATAATGTTCTCCAGTTCTATCTATGTTGCTGCAAATGGCAGGATTTCATTCCTTTGTGTGGCTATGTAATATTGCATTGTATATATGTATCACAATTTCTTTATCCATTCATCTGTTCATAGACACTTAGGTTGATTCCAAATCTTGGCTACTGTGAATAGCGCTACATTAAACATGGGAGTGCAGACATCTTTGCCATATACTGATTTCCCCTCCTTTGCATATATGTTGCCTGCAGTGAGATTGCTGGGTCATATGGTTGTTCTATTTTCAGTTTTTTTGAGGAACCTCTACACTCTTCTCCATAGTGGTTGCACTAATTTATATTCTCACCATCCGCGTACAAGGGTTCCTCTTTCTCCACAACCTCACCAGTATTTGTCATTGCCTGTCTTTTTGATAAAAGCCATTTAACTAAGCTATCTCATTGTAGTTTTGATTTGCATTTCTCTGATGACTAATGATGTTGAGCATTTTTTCATATACCTGTTGGCCATCTGTATGTCTTCTTTTGAGAAATGTCTATTCAGATCTTTCACCCATTTTTTAATCGAATTATTTTATTTTTTTCCTATTG
>NW_012133858.1:2946768-2947957 GCF_000956105.1 Propithecus coquereli
ACTCCTGGGCTCAAGTGATCCTACTGCCTCAGCCTCCTGAGTAGCTGGAACTATAGGCACTCACCATCATGCCCAGCTAATTTTTTCTATTTTTAGTCACTTGGCTAATTTTTTTTTTTTTTTCTGTTTTCAGTAGAGGTGGGGTCTCACTTTTGCTCAGGTTAGTTTCAAACGCCTGACCTCAAGCAATCCTCCCATCTCGGCCTTCCTGAGTGCTAGGATTACAGGTGTGAGCCACCGTGCCCAGCCCTCCACTATAAATTTTATAAAATACTGGTATACCTTATTTTATTGTGTATTATTTTATTGTGCTTGACAGATATTGCATGTGTGTTTTAACAAATTAAAGATTTGTGGCAACCCTGCATAGAACAAGTCTATCTGTGCCATTTTTCCAACAGCATGTGCACACTTCGTGTCTCTGTGTCGCATTTTGGTAATTCTTGCATTATTTCAAACATTTTCATTCTTATTAAACCTGTTACAGTCATCTGTGATCAGTGATCTTTGATATTACCATTGTCACTGTGTGCACCATGAACCACATCCATATAATATGGTGAACTTAACAGATAAATGTTTCAACTGTTCCACTGACTGAGCATTTCCCTATTTCTCTCCCTCTCCTCAGGCCTATTTCCTGAGAGATAACAATATTGAAATTAAGCCAATTAATAATCCTATAATGGTCACTAAGTGTTCAAGTGAAGTAAGAGTAGCATGTCTCTCACATTAAATAAAAAATTAGAAATGACTAAGCTTAGTGAGGAAGGCATGTGGATAGATAGGTCAAAAGCTAGGCCTCTTGAAACAAACAGTTAACCAAGTTTTGAATGTAAAGGAAAAGTTCTCGAAGGAAATTAAAAGTGCTACTCCAGTGAACACATGAATGATAAGAAAGGGAAACAGCCTTATGGTTGCTATGGAGAAAGTTTGAGTGGTCTAGATAGAAGATCAAACCAGCTACACATCATTCCCTTAAGCCAAAAACTAATCCAGACCAAGGTCCTAATTCTCTTCAATTCTACGAAGGTTAAGAAATATGACGAAGTTGCAGAAAAAAGTTTGAAGGTAGCAGAGGTTGGCTCATTAGATTTAAGGAAAGAAGCCATCTCCACAAAACAAAAGTGTAAGGTGAAGCAGTAAGTGCTGATGGAGAAGCTGCAACAAGTTATCCAGAAGATCTGAC
>NW_012133858.1:2948007-2949835 GCF_000956105.1 Propithecus coquereli
CCTCTTTCTCCACAACCTCACCAGTATTTGTCATTGCCTGTCTTTTTGATAAAAGCCATTTAACTAAGCTATCTCATTGTAGTTTTGATTTGCATTTCTCTGATGACTAATGATGTTGAGCATTTTTTCATATACCTGTTGGCCATCTGTATGTCTTCTTTTGAGAAATGTCTATTCAGATCTTTCACCCATTTTTTAATCGAATTATTTTATTTTTTTCCTATTGAGTTTTGGAGCTCTTTATATATTCTAGTCATTAATCCCTTGTCAGATAGTTTGCAAATATTTTCTGCCATCTGTCTCTTCCCTTTGTTGATTATTTCCTTTGCTGTGCAGAAGCTTTTTAGCTTGATGTTACCCCATTTGTTCAATTTTGCTTTGGTTGCCTGTGCTTTGGGGTATTACTCAAGAATTCCTTGCCCAGATCAATGTACTGAAGCAACATTGTTTTCTTTTAGTAGTTTAAAATCTTAGATTTAAGCATTTAATCCATTTTGATTTGATTTTTATATATGGAGAGAGAGAAGGGTCTAGTTTCATTCTTCTGCATGTGGATAGCCAGTTTTCCCAGCATCATTTATTGAAGAGACTGTCCTTTCCCCACTGTATGGTCTTGGCACCTTTGTCAAAGGTGCTATAGATGTGTGGATTCATTTCTGGATTGTCTATTTTGTTCCATTGCTCTATGTGTCTGTTTTTATGGCAGTACCATGCTAATTTTGTAACTACAGCTCTGTAGTATAATTTGAAGTCAGGTAAAGTGATTCCTCCAGTTTTGTTCTTTTTGCTCAGGATGGCTTTGGCTCTTCTGGGTCTTTCATGGTTCCATATAAATTTTAGGATTATTTTTTTCTATTTTTCTGAAGAATTTCATTGTATTTTGATGGGGATTGCATGAAATCTGTAGATTGTTTTGGGTAGTATGGACACTTTAACAATGTTGAATATTCCAATCTCCCAGCATGGACTGTTTCCATTTTTTGTGTCCTCTTCAATTTCTTTCATCAATGTTTTACAGTTTTCATTATAGAGATCTTTCACTTCTTTGGTAAAGTTTATTCCTAGGTATTTTATTTTATTTGTAGCTACTGTAAATTGGATTACTTCCTTGGTTTCTTTTTCAGATTGTTTACTGTTGGTATATAGGAATGTTACTGATATTTGCATATTGATTTTGTACCCTGCAACTTTACTGAATTTGTTTATCATTTCTAATAGTTTTGTTATTGTTTTTGTTTTTTGGTGAGGTCTTGAGGTTTCTCTAGATATAACATCGTATTGTCTGCAGATAAGGATAATTTGACTTCTTCCTTTCCAATTTGGATGCCCTTTATTTCTTTCTCTTCTGTTCTTTCTAGAACTTCCAGTACTATGTTGATAACAGTAGTGAAAGTGGATATATTTTTTTCCATCCCTTTATTTTCAGTCTAAGTGTGTCTTCATAAGCAAAGTGTGTTCTCTTACAGACAGCATATGATCGGCTTTTGTTTTGTTTTATTTTGTTTTTATCCATTCAGCCACTTTATGTCTTTTGATTGGAGAGTTTAGTGCATTCACATTCAATGTTATTATTGATAGGTAAGTACTTACTACTGCCATATCACTATTTGATTTCTGGTTGTTTTGTGGTCTTCTCTTTCTTTTTCCTTTCTTCTTGTCTTCCTTAAAGTAATTTTCTCTGGTAGTGTGTTTTCATTTCTTGCTTTTTATTTTGTGTGTGTCTGTCGTAGGTTTTTTGATTTGAGGTAACCATGAGACTTGCTAAAAACATTTTATAAGCAATTATTTTAAGCATATGACACAACTCTGCTTACAAAGAGAAATCTAA
>NW_012133858.1:2954585-2955693 GCF_000956105.1 Propithecus coquereli
TTTAAGGAAAGAAGCCATCTCCACAAAACAAAAGTGTAAGGTGAAGCAGTAAGTGCTGATGGAGAAGCTGCAACAAGTTATCCAGAAGATCTGACTAAGATCACTGATGAAGGTGGCTACACTAAACAACACATTTTCAATGGAGATAAAATAGTCTTATATTGGAAGAATATACCATCTAGGACTTTCATCATAGCTTGAGAGAACTCAATGCCTGGCTTGAAAACTTCAAAGGACAGGCTGACTCTCATTAGGGGCTAATGTGACTGGTCGCTCTAAGTGGAAGCCACCAATGCTTATTTACCATTCCTAAAAATCCTAGGGCCCTTAAGAATTATGCTAAATTTACTTTGCCTTTACTCTATAAATGGAACGCAAAGCCAGGAAGAGATCACATCTGTTTACAGTATGGTTTACTGAGTATTTTAAGCCCACTGTTGCAACGTATTGCTCAGAAAAAAGATTCTTTTCAAAATATTACTGCTCACTGACAATGCACGTGATCACCCAAGAACTCTGATGGAGATGTCCAGGAAGATAAATGTTATTTTCATGCTTGTCCGTGCAACATTCATTCTGTAACCCATGGATCAAGGAGTAATTTCAACTTTCAAGTCCTATTTAAGAAATATATTTTGTAAGGCTAGCTGCCATAGACAGTGATTCCTCTGATGGATCTGGGCAAAGTCAATTGAAAATCTTCTGGAAAAGATTCACCATTCTAGATGCCATTAAGAACATTCGTGATTCATGGGAGATCAAAATATCAACATTAACAGAAGTTTAGAAGACGTTGATTCCTACTCTCTAGGATGACTTTGAGGGGTTCAAGATTTCAGTGGAGGAAGTAACTGCAGATGTAGTGGAAAAAGCAAGAGAACTAGAATTAGAGGTGGAGCCTCAAGATGTGACTGAATTGCTGCAATCTCAAGATCAAACTTGAACAGATGAAGAGTTACCTCTTGTGAATGAGCAAAGAAACTGGCTTATTGAGATGGAAACTACTTCTGGTAAAGATGCTGTGAATATTGTTGAAATGACAAGAAAGGATTTAGGATATTACATAAACTTAGTTAATAAAGCAGCAGCAGGGTTTGAGGAGATTGAC
>NW_012133858.1:2955743-2957348 GCF_000956105.1 Propithecus coquereli
TTTTTTTTTTTTGAGACAGAGTCTGACTCTGTTGCCCAGGCTAGAGTGCCGTGGCATCAGCCTAGCTTACAGCAACCTCAAACCTCTGGGCTCAAGTGATCCTACTGCCTCAGCCTCCTGAGTAGCTGGAACTACAGGCACTCACCATCATGCCCGGCTAATTTTTTCTATTTTTAGTCACTTGGCTAATTTTTTTTTTTTTCTGTTTTCAGTAGAGGTGGGGTCTCACTTTTGCTCAGGTTAGTTTCAAACACCTGACCTCAAGCAATCCTCCCACCTCGGCCTTCCTGAGTGCTAGGATTACAGGTGTGAGCCACCGTGCCCAGCCCTCCACTACAAATTTTATAAAATACAGGTATACCTTATTTTATTGTGTATTACTTTATTGTGCTTGACAGATATTGCATGTGTGTTTTAACAAATTAAAGATTTGTGGCAACCCTGCATAGAACAAGTCTATCTGCGCCATTTTTCCAACAGCATGTGCACACTTCATGTCTCTGTGTCGCATTTTGGTAATTCTTGCATTATTTCAAACATTTTCATTCTTATTAAACCTGTTATAGTCATCTGTGATCAGTGATCTTTGATATTACCATTGTCACTGTGTGCACCATGAACCACATCCATATAATATGGTGAACTTAACAGATAAATGTTTCAACTGTTCCACTGACTGAGCATTTCCCTATTTCTCTCCCTCTCCTCAGGCCTATTTCCTGAGACATAACAATATTGAAATTAAGCCAATTAATAATCCTACAATGGTCACTAAGTGTTCAAGTGAAAGTAAGAGTAGCATGTCTCTCACATTAAATCAAAAATTAGAAATGACTAAGCTCAGTGAGGAAGGCATGTGGATAGATAGGCCAGAAGCTAGGCCTCTTGCAACAAACAGTTAACCAAGTTGTGAATGTAAAGGAAAAGTTCTCGAAGGAAATTAAAAGTGCTACTCCAGATCGCTGGCAGCAGAGGCACTGGGAGCCGAGCAGAGGCGGCCGAGAGCCATGGCAGCGGTGGTGGCGGCGGCGGCGGTGCGGACCCGGATCCTGCAGTTTTCTTCCAAAGTGAAATCCACCTGGTATTCAGCATCTTCCTTCTCTTCTTCAGTGCCAACTGTAAAGCTCTTCATCGATGGGAAGTTTGTTGAATCCAAAAGCGACAAATGGATCGATATCCACAACCCAGCCACCAATGAGGTAATCAGTCGTGTCCCTCAGGCCACCAAGGCTGAAATGGATGCAGCTGTTGCTTCCTGCAAACGTGCTTTTCCTGCATGGGCAGACACTTCAGTATTAAGCCGTCAGCAGGTCATGCTCCGCTATCAACAACTTATTAAAGAAAACTTGAAAGAAATTGCCAAATTAATCACGCTGGAACAAGGGAAGACCCTAGCTGATGCTGAAGGAGATGTATTTCGGGGCCTTCAGGTGGTTGAGCATGCCTGTAGTGTGACATCTCTTATGCTGGGAGAGACCATGCCATCCATCACCAAAGACATGGACCTTTATTCTTACCGTCTGCCTCTGGGAGTGTGTGCAGGCATTGCTCCATTCAATTTTCCTGCCATGATCCCCCTTTGGATGTTTCCCATGGCCATGGTGT
>NW_012133858.1:2961095-2964595 GCF_000956105.1 Propithecus coquereli
CCACCACCATTTTAATGTATTTAGAAGATAGAGAAGATAGGTGAACTAGAAAAGTTCTACGTCCATCTCCAGGGACACCAGGACAACCAGTTTTTGACTCTTGGCCAAAATTAGGGCAGTGGGATTAACAATAAATTAAGCTCTGAAATTCCCCCTACTAATCCACAGGTTTAGTTTCTTTACTGATAGTTTGCCACTGGCCTAACCAATTAAGTCAGCCTGGCTTGATTATATAGCCAGAGAGGCATAAAAGTCCCACTGGGAACCTCTGCTTTGAGCTCTCTCTCCTTACGCCTAGATTTCTCTTACAGATCTTCGCAGTTCAAGCCAGAGAGAAAGTGTGGTCCCTCTGTGTGAATAAAGACGTCTGGGAGCTTGTACGTGGAATGTCTCTTGGACCCCAAATACTTACCTACACTCTCTTTCTTTTGTTGCACCATATCCTTTGCTTCTAAATAAATGCCCCATGTGAGTGTACTCTGTGGAATCTGGTGAGACCTTTCAAATATTGAACTGGGGAAATCTTTATAATGTGGCTACTAGAAAATTTAAAACTACAAATGTGCCTCACATTAAATTCCTATTAAATAATATTGCTTTTAAATCCAGCCATGCTTCTTCCCTTAGAACACAAACAGAGAAACTCAGGATTGCATAACTTCCATTAAATTACCATACACCACACAGACCTTCTGGAGACTCCTTTGGGTAACTCTGACTGAATTTTGCATGCTGACAGTTCATACTTAAAAAGCAAAACTAAAAATTGTCAAGCAGGTCATGTTATCCCAGACCTGAATTCACCCTTTGAATATGTTTCTGATGGAACTTAAATAAATTCAGAGGGTTAATTGCACTCACCTGGACTTACCAGTGGGCAAAACATAGAGGAGCAAATATGCATACTAATAGTAGGGATGATCTGGGAGTTAGATCACAAATTCCAAATGTTCTGAAGACAAAAAGGTTTATGATTAGAGTACTGAGGGGAGATCAGGCAGATGGAGGACAGCCTTAGGATAGCAAAGGGAAGCAGCAGTGTGGAAAAAGGAAGAAACACAAGACCAAAGCAAGTCAGAAAGAGAGACAAATTGTGCCCTTAGAGGTCAAGGGAGGAGAGAAATTGAGGACGGAGAAAGTTGATGAACAGTGACAAATACTGCAGGGAAGTCAAAGAGGATGAGTACTGACAAAATCTATAGGATTTTGCAAAGAGGTTTACAATGACCTCAGAAAACATGGTTTCAGCAGACTGCTGCTGGTAAGCACACAGCACAGAAGTTTCACACATACTACGAAGACAATGACGACTGCTGTAGGCCTGGCACAGCAAAGGGGAGAGAGAAACAAGCTCCACTGCAGAGAGAAAAGACAGAGGGACCATTGCATGTTTCTGAGTCTCACCATACTTCAGAGTTTATCAGTGTTTTAAAAAACATTCCCACAGCAATGAGAAGTTCAAACACTATCAGCCACCTTACCTGGGAAAGGCACAAAGGCGTGTCGCATGCTAACCGAAAATGGCATTCCTCTATCTGCAGCTCTCTCTTCCATCTGTGCCTGGCGCCCAGGGTTCAGGCTACAGCCCTTCTTATTTTGTCCTCTGTGGTGCAAACATCATCAAATGGACATGAGGCAGTTTCAAACATATGAAAAAGATCTGATTTCTGGTAAAGTCAATATTTCCATCTAAGAAACTTAACAACCTCATCTGAAACTCACTTGGAAGCTTAACAAAGATACTAGATGACTTCTTATAGCAAACACTGAATTAAACATCAAGATATTTCTGTAATAGCCTTTCCCATAAACTGCTTCTGAGATAATTCACAACATTTACCTGAACTCAACAAATCTCTTTGACCGTATCTAATATAAATATCTGTGCTTTTCCTTCCTTTTATGTGTATATGGGAGGGCGGGAGTGGGGATGTCACTGACATTGCTAAACTCTTCCCTTTAGTATTTCACTTAAATTAAGCATATAGTGCTGTTGATTTAATTAGAGGTCCATGTTTTCAGCCTTTCACCATCAATTAGCTTCTTTATAGACAGACTATAGATTTGAAATGAATAATGTCTAGAACATAAATGGGTATGTCTGGAACATAAAAATTAAACTAATTTCATAATTTTGTCTAGTAAACTATTTTTGAGCTATTCATACTCACAAAAGTATATTAATACAGATATAGAGAAACAGTCTACCTGCCCATGGGAAGCAGGCCTTTGCCTATGGCTTGGGAAGGTGGGCTTTCCCCTACTAGTGTTGGCATTTTGATCTCAAAATCTCTTGGCACATTCTGAATATTTGGTTCTGTAAAGGTTATTCGTCCTAAAAATCAAGCAAAATAAAACATAAAATTAGAAAACAAAGTATGATATTTATCTTAACAATATTTGTATTTCTGAATTATCTTAAAAATGCATGCTCAAAAATAATGCCAAATTTTTGGCATGCTCAATGCCAAAAATAAATTTATATATAAATAAAATATTTTTCATCTTCATGTGTCTAACAATGACAAAATAAAGTACAAGACCATACTAATGAATAAATATATGAATCAGCTACAATGTAATGTTTTACATTCACCTAGTGCTCTAGAAAACAATCCCCCAGAAAGTATCCAGCCATGTAATATGAAAAAAATTTTAAAAAGAAAACAATCCCATGATGAGAACTAATTTGATAAACTGAACTATTCCTATGCTAAAGTGAGTACCAGATGTCAGCACTATAGCATGTTAGCAGCCACATTAATGAATAAAGGCTAATCAAATAAATCTTAAAAGAAATGACCACTGAAGCCTCTAAAAGCCCATCGCTTTCAGATATCACCTGGCCGATTTTCTTCATCATCATCAGCATTCATCAAGATAACCAACAATAGTACTGAGAAGTACTAAATCAGGTGGAGATTAGAATTATGTGGTTAATAATACAGTTTCCAATAAACAGAAAGGTATTTTTAAAAAATGCTTATAAAGGCTTTATTTCCCCCCAAATATTTTACATTTTGCTTTTTTAATTATTGGTTGAATTTCTCTGAAACATATAAGCATTGTTCAAAAAAAAGTTTGAGTAATTAATTTTGTTATTGTTTTTATAATATATACAGCAACACTAAAACCCTCTGTTTTATGACACACTCTTCATTGTAACAGGCTGTCTACTAGCTACTTTATACAATTTCATCTTCTTCTGATATTCATCAGGCTATTTAAGTGCCTTGGACATTGTTTTCCTGAATAAAACTCTGATATTATGTCCCTATTATTTAGCTTTTAGCACAAGTGTTCAATTAATAACTTTTAATATAATTGTTATCAGTAAATGGCATGTTCAATGTTATGAAGCTAACAATTAGCAGAGGAAGGCATCCAAGGCTCTTTCTACATCAGCACATTGTCTTCTTTTCTATAGTAATATTTAATAGCACACTGCCCTGCTCTATTAGTAACACTGGCAGATAAAAAAGATAGTAAAAATAAATCAC
>NW_012133858.1:2965625-2966608 GCF_000956105.1 Propithecus coquereli
CATCTCAGTTACTCTATACGAGTACTTAAAAGCAGGAACCGTATCTTATTAAAACTCATCTCTGTAGCCAGGTAGTACCTATCTATGCTTTGGATATAGTACGTGTTTTATAAATGTTGTGGAACTTCATTGAGTCCCACGATCAACATCTGAATTCTTCAACCATCATAAGTAAATATTATATAGGCAGTCCCCAGGTTATGGATGAGATACATTTCTGAGAATGTCTTTAGGTCAGATTCGTATGTAACTAGGATTCCTGATGAACAGTGCATATATGGTAATAATAACAATAATAATAATAATACTATAATGGCTCATATTGGTAATAATACAGTGTAGTACTGTAATAATAATAATACCCCTGTACTGTAATAACAAGTTATGGAAACTATTGTGCTCTTTCTTTTAATTCAAACAAACAGAACATAAAAACAAACTCATACAAAAAAGTTTAGATAGGAGATAGGAGAAATTTTTAAAAAGAATATTAAAAGTTAACACTCACCCAATGTTATATCAACACTAGGCTAATAGGAATGTTATGCTTATTTTGATCTTCTAATCAAATCAATAATAACCTTTCCATTTCAATAATGAATCCACTACGCTGCTTTCATTGGAGCACTGCCTTTCACATGTTGCATTCATTATTCTCACGTTATAATTGTTCAGATAGTCAAGCTGCTGAAGCCTAATGCTTTCCCAGTGAACGATGGCTTCTGGCCTTTCTCTGAATGCTTAATTATTTCTACTTTAGTTTACATCATAATCACCTTTCTCTTCGCTGCAGGCTCACCTAGACTTGCAGTGGATTTTAGGTTTGGAGGCCTGGTCATAAGAGTAAACACAGACTCACAAAATCGAATAAAAAAGATGAAAGTGATGCTGTTCATAAACAACCCTATAAACAGCGAGTCTAGCTGCTAGCGTAAAGATGCTGCGCCAACGAACTGCTTACGCCATGTGGGTTTGTTTGCCAG
>NW_012133858.1:2967155-2968592 GCF_000956105.1 Propithecus coquereli
TATAAATTATTGTTATGGGGAGCCTTGGGAGCCCATTTGTAAGTAAGGAATGCTATAAGTCAGGTTGTCTGCAACCCAGGGACTGCCTGTATATGAAAATTTTTTTCTTTCAAAATTGGATATTATTCATATTTGAGATTTATCATCACCTGTAGCAGTGTGTGATTGTGATACAGGATAGATTCTTTCCATTCCAAGAAAAGGATTCAGACGCTTTTCCCGCTGCAGGGGAAAGACCACTTTGGTAATTGCATTAGTGATTCTTCTCCATTCCAGTATCAAGCCTGGTAAAGGATGTAATGCCTTTAATTTATTTAAAACATCCTGCCAAAGAAATATAATAAGGTAAGATTGGATTCTTGCCCAAATTTCATAGTAAACTAGAATCTCTTTTAGGTAAATGATACAGTCTCAAAATTAAATTTGATAACTCTTGTATCTACAACTCAAAACCACTGTTTGAGTTTTCTTGGAAACCATCATATTGATAAAACTATAACTATACTTTAGAAAATGCAAATGTGATAAGGCTGAGCGTTATCAATTTACAGCTACCTTTTAAAAAAAAATCAATTAAGTGTCAGTTTAGCAAAGTAACTACCTCCCCACGCCCCACCAAGAGTTTCTATCATCTCTGTTCTTCACGCATTTTCCCCCTCCATTCCTCTCATGACTGGAAGTATCCCAGCTGTTTTCCTTCTTTCCCTGATACTTTGGTTGATACTTTCCTTGATATGTAAACCATATGGAAACCAAGACATTTACTTTTAAAACTTTGAATTTTCCATGCTATGGACTTCCAATGAACTATTAAGGAATAGGAACTTGCGGTATAAAAGGGCCAATGAGACCAAATAAAAAGTTGTACTGCAGCCTGTAGCTGTGGAAACTTCCCAAGGGCAGGGAAATTAAAGCTAATGGTATAAGGATCAAAAGTCTATACAATGGCAACCTGGACAGTTCTGATGCTGTATTTTCTATCCTTATCTTTCCATTGGAACTTCAGTAAAAATGTAAAATTAAGCCCTTTCTCTCTTCTTTCCCACTAATGCATACATACAGTTTTCATGATTGTGATTAGCAACTTTATTTGAAATTAGCAGATTAAATTCTTAAAACTCATGGAAAACTTACTATTTTGTCCTAGAACACACAAAAAAATGTTATATTTGTTCTGGCTGGGTTTTTCTTTTTAAAAATTCTTCCACATCCTTCTCCATGTTCATAAAACTCTACAAATTACAATATACTAGAAGTCCCAGGGTAGTAGATGGTAATAATTAAGTAATGTTTATAGGTCTGAGTTTATAAATCTTTGTACTGTTTTAACAGTAGAAACAATACAACTGTTAGATTATGATCCAGATTTTCTTATTTTTTAAATTTTTTAATCGTTTTTTTTTAGAGACAGGGTCTTGGTATGTTGCCCAGGCTGGA
>NW_012133858.1:2979977-2982212 GCF_000956105.1 Propithecus coquereli
CCATAAAACCTTTTATTTTATATAATACTTAATAATACCCTAAAAAGTAAGCATCCACAGAATGTGGAAACATTGTCCTAAATCATGAAGAAAAAATCCATATCAAAGACTTCAGCTTCCAATACTAACTCTGAGCAACCCTGGCCCACCCTCCCCAGCTCCACAAATACACATTTTTTAAGGCTAATTGTTGGTCTCAATTAGCAGGAGAAATTTCTAGGAACACCCATAACCACCACAAAAAGCAAACAAACAAATGAGAGCTACTGGCCTCTAATTGCCAAGAACAGGAACTGGGCAGTCAGAGCCTGGCTTCAGAGGCCTGGAGCCAGAGCAGAAATTCACGTGATGTAGGACAACAGAAATAAAGAACTTGGATCAGAGCAGGAACAATCAGAGAAGCACAAAATAAGATTGACAGGGAGCCAGCCTGGATCCATAGGCAGTAGGAAGGAGCAGGGTTGTCATTGAAATGGAGTCCTGTAGCAAATATGTTGAAGGGATATAAAGCCTTGATAGCAACAGGAGAAGGAGTTCAGTCTCAGACTCCTGTTCTGAAACAAAACTCTCAAGAAAGGCTAATCTGGTCCTTGGATACTGTGTAGTTTGGTAACCAGCAGAGAAAGTAGCAAAACCTCTCTAAAGGAAGGCTTCCCCCAAGTTAGTCCTGCAGGTCTCCATTGATTAAATTCTGTTTGAACTCACAAAGAATATGAAAAATACAAGATAGCAAAGTATAAATAGGACTCAGAAGAAACAACCAACAACAGATTTCAATCACCAGATAAAGACTCTTTAGACACAAAACAGAGCACAGCTATGAATGAACTATTCACAAAACAAAAAGATTGAATAGAAACAAAGTAAAACAGAAGAAAAATAGGTACAAATATATCAATAATCACACTGAATAGAAATCCATCATCACAATAAATTGGTAAATTTGTAAAAAAAAAAATGGTAAGTTTGAAAAATAAATAAACTATACTTTGTTTATAAAACACATCTTAAGATAAGAAGCTAGCAAGATGAAAAGGAGGCCAGGCACGGTGGCTCACGCCTGTAATCCTAACACTCTGGGAGGCCAAGATGGGAGGATCTTGACCTCAGGAGTTAGAGCCCAGCCTGAGCAAGAGTGAGACCCCGACTCTACTAAAAATAAAAAAATTAGCCGGGCGTGGTGACGCACACCTGTAGTCTCACCTACTCGGGAGGCTGAGGCAAGAGAACTGCTTGAGCTCAGGAGTTTGAGGCTGCTGTCAGCTAGGCTGATACCACAGCATTCTAGTCCAGGTGACAGCGTAAGACTCCATCTCAAAAAAAAAAAAGAAAGGTGAAAAGGAATAGAAAAAAGATATATGAAGCAAATACTAATTGAAAGAAATTTATATCAGAAAATAGACTAAGAATAGAAACCATTATTAGTAATAGAGATGGTGACAACATAATGATAGAAGGCTTAATTCACCAGGAAGAGAAATAAATTTTAAACATGTACCCATCTAATAAAATGGTCTCAAAATAAAGTTTAAATTGAACTACAGGGAAAATTAGATATAGAAAATGTAAATAACAACTTTGACTTAGACAAATAAAAAATTCTACATCTACAAAATTATAGTAGACATTTTCTTATGTACACATAAAACATTTACACAATAGTTCACGTTTTGAGTCACAAAGCAATTCTTGGACTTACCTAAAAATGATAAAAGCCACAGATAACAAATCCACAGCCAACATCATACTGAATGGGGAAAAACTGAAAGCATTCCCGCTTAGAACTGGAACCAGACAAGGTTGCCCTCTATCACTATGTCTAGTCAACATAGTGCTGAAAGTCTTAGCCAGAGCAATCAGACAAGAGAAGGAAATCAAGGGCATCCAAATGGGGACAGAAGAGGTCAAACTACTGCTCTTTGTTGATGACATGATCTTATCTCTAGAAAACCCCAAAGATTCTGCCGTGAATTCTACCAGAATTGATAAACAAATTCAGCAAAGTCTCAGGTTACAAAATCAATGTACAGAAATCAGTAGCATTCCTGTATGCCAACAACAGCCAAACTGAGATCCAAATCAAAGACTCAACACCCTTCACAATAGCAACAAAGAAAACAAAATACCTAGGGATATATTTAACTAAGGAGGTGAAAGACCTCTACAGGGAAAACTATGAAACACTGAGGAAGGAAATAGTAGAGAACATAAACAGATGGAAAACCATACCATGCT
>NW_012133858.1:2982262-2984663 GCF_000956105.1 Propithecus coquereli
AAGAAGACACACAAAAAAATCCAAAAGGCAGCACTGAATTCAATACAAGTGTAGTATATGACTAAGAGAAACTACGTTTTTTATTTTCTTTAAAATATGCAATATGTTAATTCTGTGGCTTTAAAAAGGTATTTTTAAGGAGATATAACATTTTTTGAGCAATTAACATGTGATGGCCTCTATTATTAATATAAGTGTTTTACACTTATCATTTATGCTTCACAACAACCCTATGAGGTATTTTTATCATAACCCCCTTTTTACTGATGAAGAAATTGAGACATAGAGAGTTGATGTGCTGGCCCAAGGTCATACAGCTAGTTAATAAATGGAGGAGGTAAGACTCAAACCCAAGAAGTCTGGCTCTAAAGTCTATGATCTTTACCAATGTGCAATATTACTGAATGGCATCTAGAAGACACAGGAACTTCAATGTTAGCAAGTATAAGCACCCAGCCCGTGTTTGTAACCGCTCTAAAACAACCCAACCACCCTTTGTTGGGACAGAGTGTGGTAAGAGAAGAGAAAAGAACACCAACCTGTGAAAATGCAACATGAGTAAACTTTGTCAAAATATATGTAAGGTGAAAAAAATGTTAATTACATTTTTAAAAGCAAACAGTCACAAAAATCCTTTTTTCATATATGTCTCAGAAAAATATCCAGTTTCCTGGATATTTATTGGGGCAACAGAAGGGGTGAGGGATCATGACATGACTAACTTCATGGAGAAACAGCTACACTGTCATGCAACTACCACTACCAATCATTTGTTCAATAAACATTTAGTGAGTGCTTCCTCTGTTCCTGGCAAATCACCCTCTCGTACAGCTTACATGCTAGGAGCCTTCTTTACTACCTACTACCTTCCCATTTCAAAAATATATAAATAAATTAGATGGTAGAATATTCTATTCCTAAAAGCTTTCTGATTAACTGATTGTTTTTATTTTACTGATCTTTGGTGTTTAGGTGAACATATTTAGAAAATAAACACACACACAAATCATTTTAACTCTAAAAATTACTTTTCTGAATTCCCTATTCCCATGATACAACCTTAGCAATGTCCTCTGAACTGGTGAAAGAAAAACTGTGGCCGGCTAGTTGATAGGCCTGGGTCTCAATTGCATCCAGCTTGGCTTGCATTACGTGTTTCTGACTTTCACACTCTGCAGTACTAAAGCCGATTCCATTTAGTTCTAGCAAGGCCAAGCAGTACTGAGAGGGCATTTCCACTTCACGGAAAACATCTGGAAGAAAAAAAGAAAACTAAAATGTTAATTGATCAGTTAAGTAACTAGATCAGCAGCATTACCTAAACTATATCGAATTTGTCTAGGAAAATCCAGAGATCCTACTACCCAAGCTATCCTTTAGGATCCAGTCTCCTGAGCAGCATCCTCAAACCAACAATGAAAAGTGGAAAAGTACAGGCACTTAAGCACCAGACTCCTATCCTTGTCTGGGCAGAGAGTAGAGGAGTTGGCAACCTTGTGAACGCTCTGGATTATAAGAGACTACATTTCTCCCAAGATAATGTTTCTGCTTCTACTCTTAGCAAGAGCAAGGTAACCAACCTTATTTGCTGGGCTGACTACAAAAGGTTAATTCCCCAAAATTATTTCCAATATTCCTAGTCCCATAGTATGTATGTATGATTGCACAAAGAACTAAACAGAGGCTTTACATTTTTCAATGTTCTTACAAAATAGAAAAGGAATAAGATTCTTGAAGTAAGAATCACTATCTGCTAACATTTCTTAAAAGAGGAGTCACCCTAAATCAGTTTTTCCAATGTGTTCATTAGAATATTAGTCCCAAAGATGCTCTACAAAAAGTGTGGAGTCAGCAGGGCGCCGTGGCTCATGCCTGTAATCCTAGCACTCTGGGAGGCCAAGGCAAGAGCTCAGGAGTTCGAGGCCAGCCTGAGCAAAAAGCAAGACCCCATCTCTACAAAAAATAGAAAAATTAGCTGAGCATGGTGGCGTGCGCCTGTAGCCCCAGCTACTTGGGAGGCTAGGGTGAGGCAGGAGGATGGCGTGAGCCCAGGAGTTTGAGGTTGAGCTATGGTGACACCACTGTACTTCAGCCAGGGTGACAAAGCAAGACTCTGTCTCCAAAAAAAAAAAGGGAGGGGTGGAATTGAGACAAGGCATGCTGTGAGTTTCTGCACCTATAAACTATTCTTGGGTATTCATGATGACCATTAATCCAAAAATCTAAAATCCAAAATGCTCCAAAATCTGAACATTTCTGAGTGCTGGCATGATGCTGCAAGTAGAAAATTCCACACTTATCCTGACAGCCAAAATGCAGGTACACAGCACACAGTTAATTCAGCATTACCAAAGGAAATAAGGCCCACCCAGCCCCCTTCAGCTGTGATACATCTTTTCTG
>NW_012133858.1:2985839-2987808 GCF_000956105.1 Propithecus coquereli
CTCCTACCTCAGCCTCCTGATTAGCTGGGACTATAGGCATGTCCCACTGTGCCTGGCTACAATCCAGATTTTTCAAGCTAGAATGTCTCCACAGATTTTGTGGGCTACCAAACCACAAACCAATTTGTTTGTTTATATCTGGATAAGTTCATATGGTGACCTATGTTGGATCTTGATTTTATCAGCATTCTTTCCAGACACCAAAATGCTAAAAGTAGTTCAGATTCTGCCCTGTGACTGCCCCAAAAAGCACCTTACTAGTGCTGAACTGTCTTCCCAGCCTCAGCTTGTGTCCATTGTCATTCCCTCTTCTGGTAGAACCCAAAGTTTTCTTGCTGCCTTGGTTTTTCATCTCTCCATTTGGTGGCAACTTCAATTCCAAAAATAAAACCTGCAAGAAATTAATCCTCCTTTACTCAAGCATCAAAATTTCAAGTACTATCATTAAGAAAATACTTTTCAAAGTTATTTTAGAAAACAATCTCTACAGTTTAACATGGGTTAGAAGAATGTTTCTTTGGGCAATTTGTAATTATCACATTTAAAAAATGATGGCAATGAAAATTTATATGTCAGGTAGGCTATCCATATCCTAATTTAGGCACTATCAGATTAATACTAACACAAGGCTTTTAAACAGTCAGGAACACAGGCATGTATACTCTGTGCTGAGCAACTAGCAAATAAGCTATTAACATTGAGACTGGAAGTTGCTCTGGGAATTGTGAGCTCTCCTAAATGTGGCTACTCAATAATTTAAATTCCATAGAAGGTTAACATGGAAGCCTACATGGGTATTGCATGGTCACGAAATCAGACAACACACAAAGGAAGGGGTTTGAAAAGCCATCCAGTCCCACTACCACAATGCTGGACCCCAAGAGTCCCTAGGTACAAAACATTAGGAGAAGATGGGCAATCCAATGTGGTAATACATGAAGGCTAGAGAGTGGCCAGTAAGCTCTCATTGAAGAAATCAGGCCTACACAGGGCAGGTATCCAGGCTCTGGGGCAGAGAAAAGATTCCATGTAACCTACCACTCACTAGCTCAAATTAGAGGAGTTCAAACTCAGGCAATTTAGAACCTTATCTACTATACCTACTCATTCACTTATATACCTTGAGTGGGTTTTAATGAACATTAGATTATTTTCCCAGTAGTAATTCTAAAAATTGAAACATTTGCATAAGTACAAGAATTTTTTCCACAAGTTGGGCCAAGGGAAGAGGGGAAGATAATGCCTATACTTCCACAGAACAGTAGTAATGACAAAATAACAATCTGGTTCTAGTTTAAAATAGTGTAAATAACTGGAGTCTTGAGACTGAAAGGTACGGAGGCTTACAATGCATGTTAGTAACTATTTAGCCCAAGAATTATGTTATATAGAATGAACATATACAGGCATAGGGAGTATGGTTGCCACATTTAGCAAATAAAATTATAGGATGAACAGTTAAATTTGAACTGCATGGAGCATACCTATACTAAAATGTTATCCATCGTTTATGTGGCATTCGAAAAAAATTTCATTGACAAATCATAGTTGTATGCATTTATGGAATGCAATGTGATATTTTGATATATGCAATGTGGCATGATTAAATTAAGCCAATTCACATATCTATTGTCTTACTTACCTATCATTTTTAATGATGAAATATTTGAAATTTACTCTATTAGTTATTTTGAAATATATATTAAATAATACATCATTATTGATTACAGTTACTGTTACGCGATAAACCTCAGAATGTATTCCTCCTATCTGAAGCTTTGTACCCTTTGATTAGTAACTCCCCGTCTCCCTCCCTCTCTACCCCCCGACTCTGATAACTATCATTCCACACTCTCTACTTCTACAAGTTCTACTTTATTAGATTCCACACGTAAGTGAGATCATGCAGTATTTGTCTTTCTATGCCTGGCTTATTTCGCTCAGCATAATGTCCTCCAGTTGCATCCAT
>NW_012133858.1:2996687-2998554 GCF_000956105.1 Propithecus coquereli
GTTGTGATTAACAAAACAAATTATGGAATACTTCAAGTCATTTAAGACAAAGGTGTTATATAAATCTGAGGTGCTACTATAGCTTTAACGAGAAGCTCGTATTACCCATATGTTTTGGACTCCAGAAAAATCAAAATTATGTGACAATCTTTTATATCCAGTAAAGGTCAGTTTAGAAACTACATAGGGCTGGGCACTGTGACTCATGCCTGTAATCCTAGCACTTTGGGAGACTGAGGCAAAAGGATTGCTTAAGACTAGGAGTTTGAGACCAGCCCAAGCAAGAGCGAGACTCTGTCTCTACAAAAAAAAAATAGAAAAATTAGCTAGGCATGGTGGCATGAGCCTATAGTCCCAGCTACCTGGGAGGCTGAGGCAGGGGGATCACTTCAGCCCAGGAGTTTTAGATTACAGTGAGCTATGATGATGCCATTGCACTCTAGCCAGGGCAACCAAGCAAGAGCCTGTAGGAGAGGGAGAGGGAGGGGAGGGGGACGGGGAGGAAGAAACTGTATGTAATGTACCACATGTAAACCAAACCTGGCTTTAAGTATAGAAAAGGGCAGTATCTTTAGTTTACCTGATGCTGCCTTTGAAACTCTTTGCCAAAAAATAGCTAAAGAACTAAGAAACTAAAAAGTATCCTATTATTATTAATTACATTGATAATAATGACCAAAAATTATCATTTCTCAACTCTAAATTAAAACTCTGTACGCCTCACGTACCATGTAGGAAAAATGATATCTCCTTGAAGGCTCTAATATTTAAATGTCTTCTTTAAATGCATAATACTAAGTGTATATTAAAACAAAATAATTTACACTTTCCTTCATAACTCAGAGTCATCAATGACAACAGTGTATCACACTTTGCTATTAAACAGGAAAATTCTCAGGGGCTAGAAAGGTGATTTTCCTCTATACCAAATGGTCCCTACCTACAATCCTTTTGACATCACACGCTTTTCAGATTTTCTGCCTCCATCCTCAGGAATATTTGAAACATCCTGCTATTATATACCTAAATCTAACATTCTCATTTCACTTCTAATTTACTGTTGAACAGAAAACTTAGAAGTTATGACCAAAATTAAAATTTGTTTAAAATCTCTGAGGAAAGATATAAACTTCAGGGCTCAGAATTTGTGACACCTCTGTTTACATGTACACAAAGGCATTTGGTGCATGATATTCTATTCTGGGTGGATAAGCTTATTGAATAAAAAAGTGACTACCCTAAAAGACTTAAGTTGCATTACTCAAGCTAAATAAATACCAAGTCATTTAAGAATTAATCCTAAACTCTGAAATTATTTTTAAGTATATAAAAATTAAATATGACTCAGAACCTTAGGATCTTCATAACATTGCTCCAGAGAGATTCCACAAGACAGAAGAAGAATTTTATAGGTCTGGATGAAATCATAGATGACGACAGAACGTTCCTTATCAGATTCCTTTTGCAAGCAGGATTGAAGGTACCACATCCTGTCTTTCACATTCAGGCCTGGATCCAGAGAAGGTGGAACCAAACTGGCACTAATTTCTTAAAAAAAAAAAAAAAAAACTCTTAAGGCAAAAATTACATTCATTCATTTTGCAGCAGCAATCTTTAGTAGAAAGCCTGAAAAAAACTGAGAAGCCTAAGACTGCGGACCCCAACCCCAGGGCCGCAGACCAGTACCAGTCCATGGCCTATTAGGGACTGGGTTGCAGAGCTCTGTGCTCCATACTTCCCACTCCTCACACCTCCTCCCCCATGTAAAAATGGTCTTCCATGAAACTTTGGAACCAGAGGGGTGGGGCACACAGGAGGAGGTGGGCAAGTGTATTTACAGCTGTTTCCCATTACTCACATCACTGCC
>NW_012133858.1:3000164-3002576 GCF_000956105.1 Propithecus coquereli
CACCAAAATATACTCAAAATGAAATAACTGAATAATTCTATAGTTGTTAAAGAAATCAAAGTTATAGCTAAATATCTTTTCACAAAGAAATATAGTACAAATTCTACCAAACTTTCAAGGAATATATCATTCTAATAATACATAAACTCCTCTAGAATAAAAAGAGGTTATATTCACAACTCATTTCATGAAACTAGAACTTTGTTACTAAAAACAAAGACAGCACAAGAAAGAAAAATTACAATCATTTTACAATCAATGAATTGGCAAAGTTAAAATATGCATCAGCAAGATTTCTTATACATTGGGTACCAAATGTCTACAAAAAGCTACAGATCAATTCGTATCAGCATCATCAAAAGTCAGTCTCTGGGAACTACACAAACTCTCCAGGAAACCCAGCCTAGGGACAGACTAGGCAGGTGTTCACCCGCATTACTGCTCGTGAATGTAGGCGCCGTCCGCAGCATGTGTGCCGCATACTCCCACTCCTTAGCCTGCTTCCACTGGCTTAGGGTGGCCAAGTTTGAAATACTGCAGTGCCTGTACAAGAGCTGCTAATTAATACCACTTAAGCAGGAAAGCCTCCTATGAACACACAAGTCATTCTAATCCATGTCTCTCTTATTCTACCCTAGTGATGTTGGAGACAACATTCCTACCAGCACAGAGGGTTTGTGGTAGCAGTAAAGATAATAATTACAATAATCGACTAATACTAATAAGCACCTACTCTGTGGCAAACACTGTACTACATTCACTATTTTATTTAATCCTTATAACAACTTTCTAAGAACCGGACTTAAAGAATTTCAATTGCTTACCCAAAATCCCTCAGCTAATAAGTGGACAACCCAGATCCAAACCCTGGTCTATGTAAACTCATCAGTCTGCTGTTTCTAGTATCTGTTGATCAGTCAATAAATTCACAGTGTAATCTCCTCACCATGAAGCTAACCTTGTTCCACTTTGCCACCTCTACTATAAGCATTTGTCATGCTCTCCGAAGTCAAAGTACTCACTCTGAGCCAGCAGATTGCACAATAAATTCATGTTATTTGTCATAAGGGAAAAATAGAACCTCATGAATATCCTTTGCTGAAAAAACAACTGTTAATAGTTCTAAAAAGCAAATAGTTCACTTTTTTAAATCCATGAAGGATGTCTTCTAAGTATGAATAAAAATAATTTGATAAAGTTCAAATATAAAATCAGTAACAACTGAATAAAATGCCACTAATTCTCTTCATTACAATAAAGTTAGAGGTGAGCAAACTATGGCCAAACTAGCACTGGATGCATGTTTCTGTAAATAAAGTGCTACTGGAAAACAGCCACACCCATTTGTTTTGGTATTGTCTATGGCTGCTCTCATGCCACAGAGTGTTTAATATTTATAATAGGCCATCTGGTCCACAAAGCCAAAAATATTTACTATCTGGACTTTTACAGAAAAAAGTTTGTTGACATCCTGCACTAGACAATTCAAAGGTAGATATAGAATGTATAATTTACCAATCTGTGATAAAGAGTGACTAAATATACATATCCATAGTCTGTAACATAAAAATACTAGAAACTTGGTTTTACCTTGAAGGTTTTCCTTCTGCAACAATAAGTTGAGTTGATTCATAGAGTTGAAGATGAGAATGGACTCTACAGATGCTCTATATCTCCCAGAATGCTCTGTGCTGACATTCAGCCCCAGGCTTTGAATTCCTTGGCCAGTCTCCATCCCTTCTAGGAGTGGAAGCTCATGAGGAAGAAAACTGGTAACTATGCTATGAAGAGTTGGCTCCTTAGAATCTGGATCTAGTAACCAGCATGCCACCTGAATGGGATAGCAATCAGAATATTCTCTTGATTTTTTTCAAAGACATTTCTGCACCCTTAAATCCCTTAAATTAAAAGGAGAAAAAAAGAAAGCTCTTATCTAATCTCACTGATTTCCATTTAACACTTATTCAGTGGTCTTCCCAGGAAAGGAGACTGAAAGAATAATTGTAACAGGACTCATTTTCGGTACTAAGAGAACAGTGGCCTTCTAAGAAGGAAAAGTCATAACTTTTCTATTACCGCAATGCTTCTGGCTGATCCAGTTCTGAAGTAGGCTTGAAAACCAGGTGTCTCTCAGCGAACTCAAACTGTGCATCTGAAAATGAAGATGTACTCTTCTCCACTAAGGATAATTTTGGCTATGCTACTATAATAAAGATGGGACTATATGGCTTTAACTTTATTTAGTTTTTTCAACATCAAAAGAAGTGAGGCATAAATGTTTTGCCATTAAAAGTTGATATGCAGAGTTTCAGAAAGTCTCTAGACTTTTCCCCAAGAATGGAGGTCTGTTGCCAGGACCTCCACCTGGTCAATTTGATTGTTATTTTTGGCTTCCCCATGAGACTAGGAAAC
>NW_012133858.1:3002626-3003139 GCF_000956105.1 Propithecus coquereli
AGCAGGTGGGGGGCAAGGAGGGAATGGGTATATTCACACCTAATGGGTGTGGTGTGCACCGTCTGGGGGGATGGACACACTTGAAGATCTGACTCGAGTGGGGCAAAGGCAATACATGTAACCTAAACATTTGTACCCCTGTAATATGCTGAAATTAAAAAAAAAGCAATTCTCTAAAATTTCAAAGAATATTACACAACCATGTACTCTAACCAAAACACAATTACATTTAAAGATAACAAAAAAAATACAAAATGAAAAGTTTCTAAATATTTGAGAATTAAAAACCAATCTTCTAAATAATCTATGAGTCAAAAAATGTAACAGAAATCTAAAGATATTTAGAATTATAAAAACCTTATACATCAGAACTGGGGAATACAATAAAAGTAGTGCTCTGAGGAAAATATATAGTCTTAAATACTTAAATTAGAAAAGAAAAAAATGATTTGAAAGCTAATTATTTTAGTGAAAAATTTATGAATTTAGAAAAAGGACTATGAAATAAAGTCA
>NW_012133858.1:3012632-3014306 GCF_000956105.1 Propithecus coquereli
ACTAGTTCATTCATACAACAAATATTTATTAAGCATTCAATCTGAGCTATTCTAAGTACTGAAGAAACAGCACTGAAGCAGAGAGAGATGTGTCTGCTCTCACGGCACTTACATTCTAGTTGGGGAATTCAGAAAATAAACAAATGTTTTAAATACATTCTGTGTCAACTGGTGCAAAGAGTTGTATATAAAATGAAGCACCAAAAAGGGGAGGGTGGTTCTGCAATTTTTAAATAGCATAATAAGGGAAGGCCTCACTAAGACAGATTCTTTAAGCAAAAGCCTAAAAAAAAAGTGAGGGTCATAAAACTTTCACTGAAAACAAATCCTCCTAGATAATACAACTGGACAAAGTATTTGAAGATAATAGAGGATGACCAAAAGAAAGCAGAAATTGGAGGGGGTAGTGAGACTTAGAAGAAAGAAATGGTAGCGGGTGAATTTTCACACTTTTTACCTGAAGGCAGGGCCCAGTCAGCACCATGTAGGTTGGCTAAAAATTTTGACAAAAACCCTAAGTTCATCGATTGACAGAATTCAGAACAGAGCTAAGGGCAAATACATTAGTTAGAATTGAAGATGGAAAGTCAAGAAATCAAGAGCTAGAGAAAGAGAACCCCAAATGCTTCATATAAACTCTGCCCAAATATCTGGCTGACCTATAAACTATGCAAGTGTGGGCAGATTCCAAGTAAACAGTTAAAAGTCTAAACAACTGAACAGAGAGCTGAGCTACTGTCCACCACAGAAAGAAAAAGTTTGGAGTTTGAGTTCAGCCAAACCGACAAAGTATCAATTTTCTTCAAAGTAACATAATAGAGTCTAGCTAGACCCTAAAAGGTCAAACAAATATATAATTGAAGTACCAGGAGAAAAAGAGAGATCGTCTGGGGCACACAAGTTATGGACGACATAATGGCTGAGAGACTTCTGATTCAAACCAAGATGAAGTAATAGGAACCAATTTAGTCTCTCACCTAAAATAACTAAAAAACCTAAGGTAGGTCATAAAAGACATTGCAGCTTCCAGTTTGCTCTCTCTTGAATTACTCACTCTGGAAGAAGCCAGCCATTGTCAAGAAGTCTATGGAGAAGTACATGTGGATAACAACTGGCGCATCAAGCACCAACTTGCCAATATGTGTGTGTAGCATCTTGGAAGCAGACCCAAGTCAAGCCTTCGGAGGACTACAGTCCCAGCCAACAACTTAACTACGATCTCATGAAGACATCCTAAACCAGAGCCACCAGCAAAAGTGCTCCCAAATTCATTACTTGCAGAAACTTTAAGATAATATAAACTTACTGTTGTTCTTAAGCCACTAAGTTTTTAAGTAATTTATTACACAACAATAGATAACTATTATGCCTAGAAAAACTATTAAAACTTCAAAGATATGGGGAAAAAAATCTCAAGGCCTACAAATAGAAAGATCAAATAACTGACAAGGGCAAAAGAATCAGACTCCCTCCCATCAGCCTTCTCAAAAACAACACACAAGGCAAAGGAACAAAAGATGAGTATTTTCAAAAAACTCAATAAAAGAAAGTGTAAACCAAGGATTTTATATCTAGCCAAGCTGTGCTTTAAACATCTGTACCCCCATAATGTGCTGAAATAAAAAAAAAATTAAGCTTATAGGAAAACAGTTTAAAACACATAACAAAGTGGGG
>NW_012133858.1:3014356-3016753 GCF_000956105.1 Propithecus coquereli
AAAAAATTCTTACCTTGCTTAAATCTACCACCAATAGTAGCAGTTTTAGAAGATGTCAAACTTCTAATCTTTTCACAAGCCAGTGAGATGGAAAATCGCTTTTTGCACTGCCATTCCTTAATGAATGTTTGAAAAAGAGTTTGGTCACTTGCTACATCAATTATGGCCAAACTTTCTGAACTGCATGAGGCTGGAGTTAACTGCAATCCATCCTGTGATGACTGCAGTGAAAAATTTGTGTCTCTAATAGGGTTGTCATCTTTGAAATCATTTCTATTCTCTGGATTTAAATTGCGGTCTTTAATATCTGAAGGTAAGCCAAACGAATAACTTTCACCAGGTTGTAAAACACTACTAGTTTTCCAAAATTCCACAGGTGGTCCAAGAATCCCTGGATATACCAGCTTAGAAGCAGATGCTGGAATGGGTGTGGGAGGAATGAGACCATTATCATCAACTATACAGCTTTCTTTATAAGGCAAGAGGGATGAGGTTTCACCATGATTGGCATTGTTCTCTCGTGCCTCAATCTTGGTTTTTACTTCATTGTTAGGGGAAAATGAAAATCCCTGCACTTCATTTGTCTCCAAATTTGAAATCGCCTCCTGTTTCTCGTTTAACTCTGTATTTTTTCTTTTCAAACCAGACAAGTTTATAGTCATTAATTTTAGCTTTTCATTTCCTGGAGGACTGGACACTTTATCTAAAATCCTTTGTAGTCCTGGACTTAGGTCAAATGATGACTCTGACCATATGAATGAATGACTTTGCCCTGTCCCAGTTAATTTGGACTTTTGAGCCCTTTCATCTTGATCGTCTCCAATTACTACTTCTTGGGAGTGGTCATTACCTACAATCACTGGATCACTTAGTTCTAATGCTTTAAGAGATACTACAGTATTATGTTTCTCTTGGACAGAAGATACACCTACACTGTCCAAAGCTTCAACCATCTGAACAGAATCCATTTCTGAAAACATAATAGATTCATCACTGAAACAAGTCAATTGCTGCTGGATATCTTCATTCTTCTTCGTATTTGATTGTTTAATTGGGCCTTCTTGTTGTAAACACAGAGAATCACTGAAATGGTTTGATGTTATTTCAGAAGGAAGGGGTTCTTTTGCTTGCATATCAGGTGGTTGTTCTTTTACTAGGTAGTCTTCACTGAAACTGTCAAATAGTAAACTATCACTCATATTCAGACTTGTTTCATGAACTGGCAGACATTTTCCTTCTATACCAGTGGGAGTTCTCTTTTGAGGAAGCAGAGGTGTGACTGGTTTCACAGTTTCTTGTGTTTGATAATCTTGAAGAAAACTATTTAATTGGGAGTCAGTAACAGAAAGTTCATTCCCTTTAAAACAAAGAGCATTTTCCTCCAATAGTATTGGAGAATGAAAAATTGGGTTTTCTGGAGTCAGGATATCAACCCCATGAGAATCAGTGCTTTGTTTCATAGTACCTACAGTCTTAAAGCTCAAATGATCTATATGAGTCCTTCCTGGAGAATGCTGTTCACCAGGGAAAGTAATATGAAATTCATTCTGAAAAGAGCTAATCAAGTTCTGTTTGTCTAAGCTCTTCTGCATCATCCCTGCTGCCAGGTTGGTGCCTTTTGCTCCTTGTTTGGCATTTTCAGTTGCCATCTGTTGTATTATTTTCTCTGACTGAGTATCCAGGTAGAAACTATCTTCAAAATCACAGAGGACTAACCCTAAGTCAGAAACATGATTAGTTTTGTTTGTTGCATAAGGGTCTGTTTTTCCTCGTATTCTAGAGGTATTTAGAAAATTCTCATGCTGGCCTCCTAATTTACCAAATGTTCCAGTTGACACAAGTATTTCACTGGGTATCTCAGTTTTGTTTATATTATCTCCTAATGTCTGAAAATGATTTAGTTTCTTTTCCTCAGTATTAAACTTTATACTTTCACATTCAATAGTCGTAACATTTGAGTCTCTATTCATATAACTACTGACTGCCTCACAGGGCATTTGTCTCTCTACTATGTTTTTCTGTTTGGTATAAGTGTTTGTCTGTTTATTAGATTGCTTTTCTGGGCAGTGGTTAATTGGATAAGTGTCATGGTGTTTCACATAAACATTCTGGTTTTCTGAATCATTTTGTAGCAGCACTTCATTTATTTTTTCTGTCTCAACAACACCTAATCCTCTTCCATTTTCACTAACCGCCCTAGTGGCTTGACAATCCATGTTTTTACTCTGGGATCCTGTGATACAATGTTCCACAAGAGTATCATTAGTTATTGTTCTGTTCCTTGAACAACTTTGCTTTATTTGTAATGGGAATAATGTTTTGTTACATTTTTCCTCAGCACAAAAGGATACATTTTTAGCAAATGGCCCTGGACTTCTAAATTCCATATTCTTCTCA
>NW_012133858.1:3022203-3032179 GCF_000956105.1 Propithecus coquereli
GGGGGGGAAGTAAAGTAAGCTCAATGATTATTGTTCAGGTAGGTAGGTGTAACAGAATAGCATTAAAATCTTGACAAACCAAATAATGAAAAGTACAAACATAACTACTAGAACAAAACTATACACTCTTTCAAATTTACAAATAAAACTGTAGGCCAGGCATGGTGCCTCATGCCTGCAATCCCAGCACTTTGGCTGGTGGGGGTTGGGGGAGATGGAGAAGGAGAAAGATTGTTTGAGGCCAGGAGTTCCAGACCAGCCTGAGCAAGAGCAAGACCCTGTCTCTACCAAAAAAAAAAAAAAAAAAAAAGAGAGAGAGAGAGAGAAAGAAAAATCTAGCCAGGCATGGTGGTGTACACCTGTTGTCCCAGCTAGCCAGGAGGCTGAGGCAGGAAAACCACTTCAGTTTAGGAGTTTGAGGCTACAGTGAGCTCTGATGATGCTACTACTGCACTCTAGCCTGGGCAACAGAGCAAGACCCTGTCTCAAAAAATAACAATAATACTAATACTAAAATTGAAAATATACCCAACAGAGAAAGAAATATAGCAAATATCACATAATACACATAATTACAAAATAATTTGAGAAAATTAAGCCCAAACATATTGGTGCTATCAATAAATTTGAATATGATTAAATCATCTATTAAAAGAAAAGGGTTTTCAATTTGCTTCCAAAAGGAATATTCAACTATAACTTGACATTCAACTATAACTTGACCCAAAAATCATACCCAAAAAAAAAGTGATTCCAAAAGGCTAAAAATAAAGGGATAGACAAAGAAGGAATACCCAGGCAAAGGGAAACAAGAAGAAAGCAGTGAGAGATATTTCGACATCAGATAAAATACAATTCAAGCCAAAAGGCATTAAATGTGACAAAGAAGGTTATTATTAATGCTCAAAACCACAATCACAATAAAGAAAACAGCTATGCATAATTTCATACCAAATAACCATTTTTCTTTTCTTTTAGAGACACAGTCTAGCTCTGTTGCCCAGGCTGGAATAGCATGGCCTGATCCCAGCTCATGGCAGCCTCGAACACCTAGGCTCAAGTGATCCTCCTGTCTCAGTCTCTGGAGGAACTAGGACTACAGGTGCACGCCACCATGCCTGGCTAATTTTTTTTATTTTTCTGTAGAGACAAGATTTCTGTATGTTGCCCAGGCTGGTCTTGAACTCCTGGCCTGCCTCAAGCTATCTTCCCACCTTAGCCTCCCAAAGTGCTGGGATTAGAGGCATGAGCCATCACACCCAGTCAACAAGTAACCACTTTTATAAAGTAAACACTGCAGGAGATACAAGGAGACAGAGAAAGAAACACACTAACAATAGTAGATTTTAACAAACCACTTCTCACTAAAAGACAGATGAAGTGTGTCTGTGTGTGTATGGAGGGTAGAGAAGAATAAGGAAAGAAGAACATAATGAAATAACAAATAAAGTAGAATTTATATTTCAAACATATCTTTCAAATACATATCTAGTCTGTATTTATCACATAATAGGTCACAAAGAAAACACCGGTGAGTTCCATAAAGTAGAAATATTACAAACATTTAGATTGCAGTGCAATAAATCAAAAATTATTAATAAAATAAAGAAAAGCACCTCACCTGGATAGTAACAAAACCTCTTATTGAACAACTCTTAGTGAAGGAGGGAAAACAAGCTAACTGCATAGTTTCTAAAAAACAAAACCCCACATATCAGAACATATGGGTTACAGTCAATGAAATGATCACAGAAAATTTATAGCACTTAACTCACAGTATTAAACTAAAAACAAATATTATATTATTTATCAACAAACATAAAAATGTGGAAGTGCACTAAGTATCCCTTTTGGGGGAAAAGACTAGAAAAAGCACAACAAAGTAAACAAAAGAAGTACAGGAAGGAAATAATAAAAGAAGGAATAAATGAAGTAAATTATTTTCAAAAAATGGAGACCTAACTACAATAAAAAAACAAAATCCTGGATTTTGTTTATTTATAAAATAAATCATTAGCTAACTTGATCAAGAAAAATAGGGGAAAGTAGAAATTTATAAAATAAGAAATGACAAGGAGGAAATAGTCAATAAAATAGAATATTTAAAATTTCCAAAAAACTAATTTATAGACTCTATGAAATATATTCGAAAACCTGAATGAACCATTTCCTAGGGAAATACAGAATACCAAAATTAAAGATAGAAAGCTTAAAGAGAGTAATTCTTGAACAAATAAACCAGAAATTATAATTAAAGAACCCCATAAAAAGATACCAGGTCCACCATGGTTTCACAGGGTAATCATATCAAACCTTTAACCACATAGTCCCAAGATTCTATAAATTATTACAGACTTCCTAAGTCTTTTTTATAAAACAAGTCAATATCAAGCACTGATACCAAAACCTGAATGAAGACAGTGCCAAAATAAGACAAGAAAACTACTGACTAATATTATTTATGAATAACAGTGCAAAAGTATACTAAATTAAATATTAACAAACAGAATCTAACATCATGTAAGAAATAACATCCCATAACCAAGTGAGAGTGAAATTAATTCTGGGAATACAAGATTGATTCAATATTAGGAAATCTATTAATATACCATGCTAATAGATGTAAGAGAAAAAAAACAACACAGTCATATATTGCTTAACTACAGGGATAAGGTCGAAGAAATGTATCATTAAATGATTTGGTGTTTCTGCAAACATCCAAGAGTATACTTACACAAACCTAGGTGGTTTAGCCTACTACACACCTAGGCTATATGGTATATAGCCTATTGCTCCCAGGCTATGAACTTGTACAGCATGTTACTGTACTGAATACTGTAGGCAACTATAACACAATGGTAAGTATTTGTGCATGTAAACATACCTAAACAGAAAAGGTAATACATTGCACCATGGCTACAATGTCACTAGGTAACAGGAATTTTTCAACTCCATTATAATCTTATGAGACCACAGTGGTATATGTAGTATATCATTAAAACATCATTATTTCCTGAGCGACTGTAATTATCTCCATAGATGTTTAAAAAAAAAAAAAAAGCCTTTGACAAGATGTAACAACCATTCTTGATTTTAAAAAATTCCAAAAAATTACAATTATTGTACTGGACATTTTCTTAAAATGATAAAAATACACACACATGGAGTCCTAAAGCCAGAGATATTTCCACTAAGATCACAAACAAAGGAAAAAATGCCCATTATCTTTAGTACTATTTGACATTGTATTATAAAAATTAGCTAATTCAATTAGACAAGAGAAATCAATTAGAAGCATAAGAATTGGTAAGGAAGAAGTAAGATATCCCTATTTACAGATGACATGGCAGCATACCTGGAAAACCCTAGAGAATCAATGATAAAAACAATAAACTCAAACAGTAAGAGTCCAGGGGCTGTAATCCCAGTGCTTCTGGAGGCTGAGGCAGGAGGACCACTTGAGGCCCGGAGTTTGAGGCCAGCCTAGGCAGCACAGTAAAAGGCCATGTTCCCTAAAACACCCGCAAAAATACCCCTTGAGAAAAAGAACCAGAATTTGCACAAAGGCCAGCTCTCAATATCTAACAAAGATACAGATACAAATACCGCTAACGAAGATTTTTTGCCCCTTTATCTCTCATCCCTTCTTCCCACCTCAAACCTTAAGATTACAAAAGAGAAAGAATAAATGAAGACTAGACCCTACCCCTTCCCACACATTACAGGTTTCAGAGTCTGAGTCAGGCCTAAAATGAGTGGAAGGGAAGAAACATTTTTAATACATGAAAATAAAACTATTAGTACCTGAAAGTAACTAAATAGCTATAGGATCTGACTGAGATTTCATGTTGGAATGAGTTCAAAGAATAGTGGTAGAAAAAATAATTAAGCTATTCCTTGATAATATGCTGAGTCCACCCCATTCTATAAATTAGTTACACACATACACATACATACACAGACACACACATACACACACACACACACACACAAATCAAGGAATCTTCTCACAAATTGTTTTGAGGGACTAGTGTTCCAAAGAACATTTGAGAGGAGTGTATTTTAAAATGTTCTTGCCAAAGAAAGTTTAAGATTAGCCCCAGATATATAATAAAATCAAATCAAAATCAAAATTCATCAAAATTTATTAAACTTAATAAAAATGTATTAAAACAGATCAAAGTCAAAGCAGATCAAAATTCATCGAAGCAGAAAGCATTGGTACCACACTTTCAATCTTTCTAGGAAAGAATTATGACAGTTTCAAAAATGCCTTTTAAGTCATGCGATACTTTAAAAATATACAAAATAAAGGGTAATCCTCAAGGGGGAAAAAGTAGCCACATTTTCTTCCAGTTACACCAAGTATGCATGAGATTATCTCTGAGGGAAATACTGCAATACATTATCTATTATTTAAAAATTGACATGATTTTTCACTTAATAACCCTATGTACATAAAGGGACTTTCTTACCTTTTGAAAGGTACAGCATTTTTGAGAACCACCTCCACCTCAGCAATATTTGCTCTAGCAAGATCTGCCACAGTAAGAAAGCCAGAAGCATAGAGGGCCCTGGCTCGCTGTGCATTAAGTAAGGATACCCGGACCAGGTCGCACAGCTCCCTCTGGATGCCAAATGTAAGACGCTTCTGAAATTGGGAAAGTAGTAGTTCCATGTTGTGCCACCCCAGACGGTTGGAAAATACTGTAATCATCCCTAGAAAATTCATAGAGTATTTTTTAAATTAAAGTTCTTATAGACCAATTCTCGATTTCTTTAGATGTACTTTCTTCTGTCTTGTTTTTTCCTTGCAGAATTGCAAAGTTTAACAAGGCCCAAAGTGTAAATTAATAAGAGAGCAGACATATATCAAGTACTTAGCCTTACTGGATAATAAATATGCTAAACACATTAAATGTCATCTCATTTATTCTTAATCCTGAACTTACCTGAAAACTGAGGCAGAGCACAGTTTAAACTCAAAACAAACTAAAAGCCCTCACCCTAGTTCATTCCTCTCTCTTCCTTATTTTCTTTTTGTAAGGAACAAAGAACTCTTAAAAACAAGTGAGGAAAACAAGAAAGCTTTTTTAAATATTCAAGGGTTCAGAGGACTACAGAGTGGAGTTCCCTTGTTATTTTCTTCGAAAAAGACTGCCCATCTCAATAGCTATACCCTCTTGAAATAAAGAGGCAGAGGAGCCCAGTGCCAAGTCATTAAGAAAGTCACTTCCCTATGAGAGGATCTTTGATGCCACTAAGTTGAAGAGCAAGTTCCTTCCTCTTTACCATCCTCTCCCTCCATCTTCCCCTCAGTGTGCCCTCATAAGCACATACCTTCACAACGAAACCTCTTAAACATATAAATATAAACACTGCCTAGTAGCCCAGAGTTTCCTTCCTAAGGGCTTGTAAGGATTCCTTAGTAAATTCAGACCCAGAATTTCTCCATTTGCCTAGCTTAGGGTTTAATATATTAAGGGAGACCAGTGGTTTCTTAGAAGAGATAATATTTAGAATAGTTAGACAAGAGTTCAGAAATCCCTTTCTATCTGCCATACTCCTTGTCACAAACATGTATTAATCAGTACCTTGATGACAAAAGGGAGACCACTGAGAACTTTGTTTCTTCCTGCGACAGGAAAAAAAAAAAAAGAAAAAGAAAACAGAAAGGAGAGGGACAGCCTGCAGGTTGCTCAGGAATGGCAGGGCAATAAGGTCTAGACATTCAGCTAGTTGCCAGTCCTCTGTAAAATGGTACTAAGCGCTGAGGAGCCAAAGGTTTAGATTTCCTGATGGCAAGAACTACACAAAATTATAGCACTTTTAGAGAGGCCTACAATAAAATGGAATTTGAAAAAAACTTAATTTTATTTTTTATTTTTTTATTTCAGCATATTACGGGAGTACAGATCTTTAGGTTACGTATGTTGCCCTTGCCCTCCCCCTCCGCAAGTCCGAGCTTTAAGCGTGCCCATCCCCCAGATGGTGTGCATTGCACTCTTTGTATATGCATATACCCGTCCCCTCCTCCCCCATCTCCACTGTCCGACATCCAATAAATGTTATTCTTATATGTGCGCTTATGTGTTGATCAGAAAAACTTAATTTTAACTTGACTTCAAACCACAGAGACTTAAATAAATTTGAAACCTTTTGTTTAACTGACCTGCATAAACAGCAGCTGACTGTTGCAAAGATTGAATCTGTCCACGATTGCATCCATATTTCTGATTAATTTCCTTTAAGGGAATTTCACTGATTAAATCTAATAGCACAAGACTGGTGAAAAACCTAAGAATAAATCATCAAAAGTATGGTAAGAAATCATTTATGTCTACTACAAAAGTATAATGTGTATTGAAAATCTAAAAACCAAAAAGGCAACAGAGGGTTTACACACTGTGGGAGGATTCCTAACAGAAAATAGAGTTAGTGGACAAAGACCAAGATAAATATTTGCAAAGCAAGTTTTGACATGCATTAGTACTATAGCAAAGAACTAATGTCTGTGTAACAAAAAAGGTCACCCATATTTTAATACTGCTAACTAATTTCAAGAAATAAGACTTGGTTCAAGAAATGTGCCAGCACAAAAATTTAAAAGAAGACCTAATACCTAGTCAAATGATTATCTAATCATTATTTTAGTAAAATGACAGAATCTGATTGTAAAATTCAATTTTGATTTGAAAGGAAACAATGGCACAAATAATGCAAGTACATAAATCCTTATAAAATCTACACTTGACTGTTTTGTAAATAGAAATTAACGCTTGAAGAAAAATAATTTCATTATATTTCAAAGAAGCTAAAAGCATGTACAATTTCCCCACCTTAACCTTTTATTTAGCCCTTCCCTACTGGTAATGAATCACTTCTAAGGATGACACAAAGCATAACAACCAAATGAAGCCGCAGTAAGTTGGCAGTTCTTCTGATTCACACCTTCGTTACTAAAGGGAAGTAATAAATATTCTACTTTAAAAGATCTTTATATTTAATGGCTGCTAAACTATAAGCTGCAGGATGAAACTAAAATATTGATAAATTCAGTAAATACAGAAAATTGAAAAATCTTACTACAGTCAGCCAACTTTTTTATTTTATTGACAATGAAAATGACTACAATAAGATGGACATCTAAAACTATGTTAACACTATTGTTAAATACTGGAGAGTCTGGGAACCTTAATGTTTACCTTTTATGGATGGCCATTTGTCGGTGCTGTCTCTCAGTTCTAGCAACTACTTTTCCTTTCACACAGCGAGCCAAGAACCCTTCTTCAACTCCCACTAGCTCTGCCACCCTTTTCATGGAAGTTGGCAACTTCTCCCATAAACAGAAAAATCGATACCAATCAATAGTAGTCCAATCCTCAAACATAGGTGTAACCTACAGGGAAAAAGTAACAATCATTAGCTAAAACTACTCCACTACAAAAGAACAAAACTATAAATACAAACTTCATATTAGCCAAAAGCCTCAGGATTTAGAAAAATTTCTAACTGTAATAATACCTCATTTATATGGAAACATCATTTATTCACAAACAATTCACTGCTAGGAAAAAGGAAACCACTAAGCATACAAACTAAATTTTACAGAACCCAAGTCTTTTAATCATAGACATTTCAAATATCAACATTCTGACTTTAGATATAATCTTAAGTACTTTATATACTTTCCAAGAAAGAATCAGTAAAATAAAAAGAGGAGGGAGGGAAGAAGCAATATTCGGAGTCAACATATTATATAAAATGTCCAGGATTCAACAAAAAATCATGAGACATACAACAAATAGGAAAGTATGTCCCAAACACAGGTGGAAAAGCAGGCAAAATAAACATCTTTGAGCAGGTCCAGATGTTGGCATAAGCAAAGACTTGAAAGCATGTAAATATGATCAAAGAACAAAAGAAAACCATGCCTAAAGAAGTAAAAGAAGGTATAATGATAATATCTCCTCCAGTAGAGAATATGAATAAAGAGAAGATTATAAAAAAGAGTCAGTTGGAAATTCTACAGTTAAAAAGTACAATAACTAAAATAAACAATTCCCTAGAGAACTCAACAGTATATCTAAGCTGGCATAAGAAAGAATCAGCAAACATGTAGATGGATTGATAGAGACTATGTAATCTGAAAGAGATGAGAGAAAAAGAAGGAAAAATGAACAGAGTCTCAAAGAAATGTGGGAAACATTAAGTATACCAACATATGCATAATGAGAGTACCACAAGAAGATAGAAAGGAATAGAAAAAATATCTTAAGAAATTATGGCTAAAAATGTCCCAAATTTGATGAAAAACATTAATCTACATATCCAAGAAACTCAGTGAACTCTAGGATAAATGTAAAGAGATCCACACCAAGATGCATCATAGTCAAAACAGTAAAAACTAAAGAAAAAAAGAAAATCTTGAAAATAGGAAGAAAAAAAAAGGCATCATATACAAAGAAAACCCAATAAGATTAAGAGCTAACTTCTCATTACAAACAATGGACACCAGAATGCAATGAGATGACATACTCAAACTGCTGAAAGAAAAAGAAAAAAAAAAAAAAACTATCAAATAAGAATCTTATGTAAAGGAGAACTATTTTTTTTTTTCAAAAATAAAGATATAACAGAGACATTCCCAGATAAACAAAAGCTGAGAAAATTTTGCTTGCAAACTTGTCTTATAAAAAATACTAAAGAAATCTCTTTAGGTTGACAGAAAGTGACGCATCCAGTTCAAAGCGCTGTTGAAAGGAAGGGGAAGGGAAAGGGGAAGGGGAAAGGGAAGGGGGAAAGGAAGGGAAGGAAAGGAAGAAGAGAAGAGGTGACCCAAAACAGTATTTCAATTCCACACACAAAAAAACAAAGAGGGCCAATAAAGGTAATCATGTAACATAATTGCATATTTCTCCTTTCTTCTCTTGACTGAGTATAAACAGCAACTGTATAAAACAATTATGCATAAAATTGAATTGCTGAACCTATAACATATAAAAATTGCAATATATTTGACAATAACGGCCCAAAAGAGGCAGGTGGGAGCAAAGCTATATTGTACTAAGAACAAAAGATAGTATCCCAAATCCATAAAAATAAATGGGGGAAAAAAAAACACAATGGTAAATAAGAATGTTAATATAACAAACTCTATAAATATACATTTGCTCTCCTTCTCTCAGCTTCTTTAAAAACATAAAATTACATAAAGTAATAATTATAATCTACTGCTAGAGGTTTGTAACAAGCATAACAATAATGGCACAAAAAAAAGAATAGCACTATACAGGAATAAGGTTTCTATATCTCACTGGAATTAAGTTACTATAAATTTTAAGCTGTACATGGTAATGTCTTGAGTAATAACTAAAACAATAACTCCAAAAAATATAGAGAAAAATTAAAGAAATTAAAATGTCATACAGTCATGTGCCACATAATGACATTTTGGTCAACGATGGACTGCATTTATGATGGTGGTCCCAGATTATAATAGACCTGAAAAATTCCTATCACCTAGTAGCATCCTAATGCCATAGTACACGCATTCCCCTTTCTGTTTAGATATACAAATACTTACCATTGTGTTACAGTTGCCTATAGTATTCAGTATAGTATCATGCTGAACAGGTTTGTAGCCGAGGAGCAACATACTATATCATATAGCCTAAGTGTGTAGTAGAGTATACCATCTATGTTTGTGTAAGTACATTCTATGATGTTTTCACAACAGTGAAATTGCCAAATAATGTATTTCTTAGAATTTATCCCCATTATTAAGTGATACATGGCTATACTAGAAAATATTCCTTTGATTCAAAATAAAGCAATAAAAGAGGTACAGAACAAAAATGACATGAGATATATAGAAAAAGACAAATAGAAAATTGAAAATATAAATCCAATCATATCAATGATAACATTAAATGTGAATGGATTAAATAATCTAATGGTAGAGATAACAGACTGG
>NW_012133858.1:3034374-3035765 GCF_000956105.1 Propithecus coquereli
GGGAACATTTTACTACAAAAAAGAATCAATCCATCAGGAATATATAACAATTAAAAATATACACAGAGCCCCAAAATACATGAAGCAAAACCTGACAGAAATGAAAACAGAAATAGACAAAATGTTCAAATATTCAAAAATAATACAGTTGACCATAGAACAACACAGGTTTGAGCTGCATAGTTCCACTTATACACAGATTTCTTTCAACTAAACTCAGATCAAAAATATAGTATTTATGGGACATGAAATTGCATACAGGAAGGGCTGACTTTATGTATATACAAATTCTGCAGGGCTCACTTAGTGACTTGAGTATGTACAGATTTTGGTATATTCAGGGGTACTGGAATCAATCCCTTGCGAATCCCAAGGGACCACTGTAATTGAAAACTTCAATGCTCCACTTTCAACAATGAATAGAACAACAGAGCGATCAAAAGGAAACAGAAGCCTAAAACAACACCCTAAATTAATTAGACCAAAGAGATATCTGTAGAACTACACCCAATGTATAAAATATATAGTTGTCCTTCACTATCCATGGGGGATTGGTTCCAGGACCTCATGCAGATACCAAAATCCACGGATGCTCAAGTCCCTGATGTAAAATGGCATAGTATTTGCATATAACTTATGCACATCCACATCCTACCATACACAGAGTAATCATCCCTAGATTACTTATAATACCCTATACTATATAAATGCTATACAAATAGTTGTACTGTATTGTTTAGGGAATAATGACAAGAAAAAGAGTCTGTACATATGCTCAATAAAGACCTTTTTTAATATTTTTGATCTTTGGTAGATTGAATCCACAGATGCAGAACCCATGGATACAGAAGGCCAACTGTATATTCTTCTCAAGCTCACATGATAGAACATTCTCCAGGATAGACCATATGCAAGGCAATAAAACAAGCCTCAATAAATGTAAAAGGATTGAAATCATACACAGTATGTTTTCTGACAACAGAAAACAATTGACAAATTAGACAAATTAGAAATCTGACAAATTAGAAATAGAAAAAAAAAATTTTGAAAATTCACAATGAAGAAACTAAACAACAAATGACTAAATAACAATAGGTCAGAGAAGAAATCACAATGGAAATTACAAAGTACCTTGAAATGATTGAGAATGAAAACATATACCAAAACTTACAGGATATGGTGAAAGTAGTACTTTGAGGGAAATTTACAGCTGTAAATACAATATTAAAAAAGAAAGAAAGATGGGACTGCACCTCTGTGGAAAGCAATATGGGGATATCTTAAAGAGATACAAGTAGAACTACCCTTTGATCCAGCAATCCCATTATTGGGCATCTACCCAAAAGAACAAAAGTCACTCTATAAAAAAGACACCTGCACTCGAATGTTCA
>NW_012133858.1:3035815-3038695 GCF_000956105.1 Propithecus coquereli
CCTCTTGTATTCTCCTGGATAGAGCTAGAACCCATTCTACTAAGTGAAGTATCCCAAGAATGGAAAAATAAGCACCCCATGTACTCACCAGCAAATTGGTATTAACTGATCAACACATAAGTGGACATATAAGAATAACATCTATTGGGTGTTGGGCAGATGGGAGGGGGGAGGAGGGGATGGGTATATGCATACAAAATGAGTGCAATGTGCACCATCTGGGGGATGGACAGGCTTGAAGCTCTGACTTGAGGGAGAAGGGGGGATAAGGACAACATACGTAACCTAAACATCTGTACCCCCATGATATGCTGAAATAAAAAGAAAGAAAGAAAGAAAGAAAGAAAGAAAGAAAGAAAGAAAGAAAGAGCTCATCAATATCCTAATCTTCCACCTCAAGACATTGTCAATAGAAGTACCAAGCAAATCCAAAACAAGAAAAAAATAAAGAACAGAAACTTAAGAAATAGAGAGTAAAACACTGTAGAGAAAATCGACTAAATGAAAATAGACAAGATTGCATTGGAAATCCTTTAGCTAGACTGATCAAGAAATTAAGAAAGAAGCCTCAAATTATTATACTAAAATCAGGAATGGAAGAGGAAACACCACTAGACTTACAGAAATAAAAAGGATTATAAGGGAATACTATGAGCAACTAAATTGTCAATGAATTAGAGAAAGCAGATGAAACAGGCAAATTCCTGAAAACACACAAACTACCAAAACTGATCCAAGAAAAAATAGATAATCTAAATAGACTTATAACAAGTAAAGAGATTGAATTAGTTCCCAACAAATTTACTCCAAAGAAAAACCCAGGCCCAGATGGCTTGACTGGTGAAATCTGCCAAATGTTTAAATAGGAATTAACAACTATATTTCACAAAGTCTTCCAAAAAAACCAGAAGAGGATGAAACACATCCTAACTCATTCTACAAAGTTAATACTACTCCAAAACCATACAAAGATATTATGAGAAAAGAGAACTACAGAATAATATATCTTATGAATACAGATGCAACAACTCTCAATAAAATACTAGCAAACCAAATCCTGCAACACATAAAAGGATTATACAATATGACCAAATGAGAATTATCCAGAATATTCAGGATTTTATAATATCCAATAATCAATTAATGTAATATACTATAGTAATAAAATGAAAAACACATGATGGTCTCAGTAGATGCAGAAAAAGCACTTGACGAAATCTAGCAAACACACAACAAACTAGAAGCAGAAGGGAACTCCCTGAATCTGATAAAGGCAATCTGCAAAAAAGCCAACATCTAACATCATATTTGGTGGTATAAAACTGAGTGGTTTCCCTCTATGATCAGGAGGAACAAGACAAAGATGTCTGCCTCTATCCCACATTTTATTGGAGGTACTAGCCAGGGCAATTAATTAGGCAAGCAAAAGAAATAAAAGATATCCATATTGGAAAGGAGAAGCAAAACTACCTGTATTTGCAGATGACATGATCTTACACATGGACAATCCTAAAGAATCCACTAAAATACTATTTGAATTAAAAAACAAATTCAATAGGTTGCAGGATACAAGATCAATATACCAAAAAAGTGTTTTTCAGTATACTTCAATAAATATTCCAAAAATGAAATTAAGAAAGCAATTGCATTTATAATAGATGCAGCAAAAAGAAGCTTCAAAGAGTAAAATACTTAGAAATAAATTTAACAAAAGTCTAAAACTTGTACTCTGAAAAGTATGAAAAATGTTGAAAGAAATTAAAGACAACCTAAATAAATGGAAAAATAGCCCATGTACATGGATCAGAAGACTTAATATTGTTAAAATGACAATATTCTCCAAATTGATCTACACATTCAACACAATCCCTATTATAATTTAGCTGGCTTCTTTGCAGAAATTGACAAGCTAATCCTAAAATTCATGTGGAAATCAAAGGGACCCAGAAGAGTAAAAAAAAAAAAAAAAAAAAGGTCTTGAAAAAATAGAAAAAAATTGGAGGATTCACACTTCTGATTACAAAACTTTCTCTCAAGCTACAGTAACCAAAACAGTATGGTATTAGCATATGGACAGACACATGGACCAGTGAAATAAAACTGAAAGTCCAGAAATAAACACTCAAATCTATATAGTCAATTGATTTTCCACAAGGATGACAAGACAATACAATGGAGAAAGAATCCTGTTTTCAACAAACGGTGCTGGAACACCTGGATATGCACATGCAAAGGAATGAAGTTAGACTCCTTCTTTGCACCAGAGACGAAAACTAAATGAAGGGAATCATACACCTAAATGTAAGAACTAAAATTATAAAACTCTTAGAAGGAAACATAAGAATAAATCTTTGTGACCTTGGGTTACACAATGGATTCTTAGATATGACACCAAAAGCATGATCAAAAAGAAAAAAATTGATAATTGGACAAGATCAAAATTAAAAGACATAATTAGTAACATTAAAAGACAATCCACAGAATAGGACAAATTGTTGCAAATCATAGACATGTATCCAGAATATATAAAGCATTCTTACATCTCAATTAAAAAATGGTCAAAGAATATGAAGAGACATTTCAATAAGCTCAACATCATTAGCATTAGAGAAATGCAAATCCAAACCACGAGATAGCATTTCTCACTCACTAGGATATATTTTTAAAAAGGCAGATAATGACACACATTAGAGGCGATGTGGAGAAATAGGAATCTTTGTACATTGCCAATGGGAATGTAAAATTATGCAGCCACTTTGAAAAGGAACAGTTTGGAAATTCCTCAAAATGTTAAGACAATAGTTACCATATGCGCCAGCAATGCTACTCCTAGGGATATATTAAAGAGAATTCAAAAAATAAATCCATATGTGTCTGTTG
>NW_012133858.1:3039262-3046403 GCF_000956105.1 Propithecus coquereli
AATCTTCAAAACACTCCTGAAAACCCCAAAATTAAACTGAAACAAATAGAAAAACATCTCTTTTCATGAGCAAGGCAACCCAACATAAAAAAGGAAGATGTCAGTCAGTTAAGGTGGGACAATTCCTTCAACATATGAAAAAAAACGTTCAAATTTACCCATATTAAAAATGTAAATTAAAACTATACTCAAAAATACAAAACCTTAACAATATATTCCATTTCTCTATTTGTAAGGTTGTGAAAAAAAAAACCACTCTCATATATCACTGATAAAATTGGAAAATGATACAAACTCTATGGAAGGCGATTTTGCCAAACCAAAATCCCTATGCCTTTACACTTTACCCCGCAATCGCACTTATGGGAATCTTTCCTAAAGACACACCTCCATAAAACTAAACACTATATACACCAAGTTATATACTGCAGCATCATTTGCCATAACAAAATATTGAAAACAATCCAAACGTACATCAATAGGAAACTGAAGGAATAAATAACAGTACATCCACCTACACAATGGAGTTATACAGCTATAAAAAAGAATAAATGCCCAAAGTATACCTAAGTATTTGTTTAATGTTTATACTAGACAATAAAATTGCTGCACCCCACATGAGAAAGAGGCATATTATTAAAGAATGGCTACTGAATTGTACACTTTTGTCTAGACATTGAAAAAAGCATATTACATGAACCCACTGCTCTAAATATTCAAACTACCATCTTCTGACAATGCTGTCCAGAGAAGACATTAAGAATGCATACCAATAAATTAGTTCAGAGGCTGAGTAATTTTTAAATAAATGATGGAAATAAACAAAAAATAAATAAATAAATGAAATGACATGAAGTGATTTCCAAGATATATTGTTAAGGAAGAAATGGAAGGTATACAATAATGTATATAGCATGCTATCCTCTATATAAGAAAGAAGGTAAGGCAAAAACACGTGTGTTTTCTAATTTTTATAAAATGAAACAAGAAGAGATACATCAGAAATGAAGGCTAACAGTCATGCATGAAGGTGGATAGAAATGGCATGCAAAAGATAGGCTTTCCTGACTATCCCTTTTTATATAGTTCTGACTTTTGGATCATGTAAATGTTTTAAATATTCAAAAAATAAAATAGTACATGCAAACTATAAATGTTTTACTTAACTTAAAACATAAATCCATATTTACTTGCCAATATTTTGAGCAAGGTTCAAGGCCTTGTGAGCATGAGTCTGTTGATTAGAATTTACCATAGTTTTCTTCGTTAAACCCTACCAACAATATGTTGCCTGAGAAATCCAGTTTGTTTTGTAAAGTGAAATTAGAAATTAAAGATAACTACAAAATAATCTTTGAGCAGTATCCTTCTGGTTTTTTTCCTATCTAGATCTTTATAACTTTTTCTCAGAGCTCTTACAGTTATTTCACCTATTTCATCAGCAATTGTTTTAGTAACTTGCAAATCAACCTAATTTTCACAGAAGTAAAATGTCATAACCAAATTTGGGAACAAACGCAACTAACTCTTGAAGGGCATACAACTCAAATGGTGAGAGAAGCACAAGAGACCACTAACAATAAGCATTCAGCATACCAATTCCTACCATCAGTCTTTATGTTTTTCAGAGCGAGTAGGAGTAGTTAGGTGATTTGCCAAATGACTTTATGTAATTTTTATGGGAAAATTTACTGGAAATAATAATCTTAATTAAATATTTACTAAGATATGAAACATTCATCAAAGACTATCAGCCCTCAGGTGGGTACTGTTATCTCTGTTTTACAAATGAGGAAATGGAATCTTAAGAAGTTAAGTACTTACTCAAAGTTATACAGTTATTAAGTGATGAGCCCAAAAGTTGAAGTAAGGTAGTCTGACCCTTAGAGCCCATAATCTTAGTCTCTATAAATAAATGAGACTTATTTTTAAGGCCAGGATAGATGACTGGTAAGACCTACTTTGAGATTCCTTCTGGCCACACTCTACAACACAAAATTTTGAGCCCATTATCACCTGTTTATTACGCTTGTTGGTAAGAAAAAAAAAATTGGCATTGTCTAGACATTTCTCCTCTGCTCACTATATAGTGTTTTTCATTGAAACACATTTCCTGATAAACCTTCTTCATTCTAACGAGAATTTCAATTTTATCTACCTCCCTTACTTGCTTATCAAAATGCATGCATCTGCTCTTAATGGACAAAATTATTATTTCTGGTCAGATTCTTGCTTGCCAGATAATATGGCCTCAAACTCTACTGTATCCAATTCTTATCAACATCTTTGTTATAAAGAATAGTACTCATAGAGAATTGTCCAATTTAAAAAACTTTTAAAATTCCCTACTGCTCTTATTATAGAGATTTAATCAACCACATAAGTCCCAAAGTGTCTTTTTAGAACTAAAGTTCTCTTAGTGAAATGCAGTGCTTTTCCTAAACTTGTTTTGCTTTTCATCTTATGAATATTGAGACTAATCAAGCGTCCCTCTTTGCTTTAGTTGCTAGAAAACTCAGAATCAAAGTTGGCAACAGCAACCATACATACTTAATGGCATGCACGTTTATATACCAACCTTTCCTTCGGTTTTACATTATGATCTTATCTTTAATTTCCTATATCCCACTGTCCTTTGCTGTTCTTTTCTATATTGCGGAATTTTTTTTTTTTTATAAACCATCTGAAATCGTTTTTGAAAGGAGGCTGGAGAAAATAGATTAAAAGGTCATTAGAACATTTAGCTTGTTACTTTGAAATAATTCTCTTCTTACCTCTTCTCTATTCCCAACATTGCTAAGCTAGTCAAGGAAAACAGACAAGGTGTTCCTTTAGTATGGATATCTTTGATGTTCAGGATTCTACATATATGTTTTTTCTCCCCATTTTCACAAATATAATTGTTAAGAAAACAGCACTTACCAGATAGACAATATGAAGGTCACTCTCTAAAACAAAGCCCTTCATTGCTCTTTGGAGGTCAGCAAAAATATCTAAAGTATCAATCGGGGAAAGTGAAGAAGAAAGAGTAGCAGAGCCAAGATGTGTCGGATGATACACCTTCCCTGATTTGAGGGTTGGGTAGGGGAAATAGGAGAGCAAATGTTAAAAATAAAATAAAACATTGTCTTTCTGTATTCCATAATTAATTCTCTCAGCTGATAAATTTTATAAACAATACTTTATCCAACGCATGGAAATCTATGAGCAGGCTCTATGCTAATCATCCGAAGTTACTGAACACAATGCTGACTTACTAAAAACAAATTGATACACTGCTTAAAAAATAAATTTCCTTTTATACTACTTGAAAAGTCAATTTCCTTTTACCGAGCAGTCTTACACACTGTAAGTCACTAAAGATAAAAAAGTGAGTAAATTATAACTGAGAAACCACTCTTACCTTCTGTTCTACCACTGGTTTCTGTAATCTGGATAAATTCATTTTCTAATAACCACATCACACAGGCTTCAATTGCTCCAAGTTGAACAGAATCTTGATTTCTCTGAATTCTTTGCTTCCCCCCTTCTTTCATACTTGCAGCCAAAAATGTGCAAGAAGCATAAGTCTGCATATCTTCTGATGTACTTGCCACGCCACCAACTATTATCTGATACAAGATATTTGAAAATTTCTATAAATTTTTAATAAGACATGCAGGTCCTCTTGATATAAAAGAAATGAACTGACTCTATTCTCTTAACATATTCTCAGAATCTTGATGTAGAGACTCTTTATGAACTCTCCCATCATCACTCATTGTAATTGCAGGTAACACCTAATGACAACATGAAAAGTTCTCTTTAAAACTAGTTATTCTATTTTTCTTAAAAAGAAAAATAAATGAGTCATTACCCATCTGGAATTTTGGAACTAACAACATATATAAAGGAGGTAGTGATGGCTCATGTCCATGAACCAAATCAGTTCTTTTCATCCTTCCTCCTGAAGTATATGTGCATGCAGGAATACTAATATTGAATACTTCCTACCCAGAAGAGGGGTGGGAATAAGTGCAGAAAACGATGAAGTCAGTTGTGCCTTGTGGATATCATTTTCCCATAACTATCCTATTATATATGCTAATTTGCCCCTTGCCTTCTTTAACTTTATATCGGACACATATCAAATCGTCATAAACAGAGCTATTTCATTCTTTTTAATGACCACAAAACATGATTTTACTATAGCCTAATTAGTATTAATAGTATTATAGGTTTTTCCAATTTTTTTCTTATTACTAATAGTCCTATAACAAACATTCCTATACACTTAATTTGATGTAATTTCACAAATATATTCCCTAGGTATAATTTCTAGATGTGAAATTGCTAGATAAATGGGTAGGTACAGTTTTTATTTTAGGAGGCTATAGCCCAGTTACCCTCCAGAAGAGTTTCTGAAGTGTATGAAAAATGCCTACTTTCTACATCCCTACCTATGTTATCAAGTATTTTCTTTTTTATCCAAACTGAGAGTCGAAAGGTCAAAAAGAATATGGTTACAGGTACCAGTATCATTAGCACTAGTACCAAAACCAATACCAAAGCATTCTGGTATACGCACTGGAAACTTTTCTGAATGGACATATGAAACACTTAACAGGGATTACCTTTGAGGGCTCTAAGCAGAAAAAAGGTTTTATTTTTCACTTTAGATTTTTCTGTATTGCTAGAAGCTTCTAATCATGTATATGTGTACCTGGTTTTATTTTAATGTCAACAGGTATTATCTGGATGGAGGAACTAAGGTCCATTTTTGTCACCTTTTCTTTAAATTCAGAAAATGATAAAAAATAAAAAGGAACCACCTGGCATTTGGTTTTTAATCACTGTTTTGAAATGGATTGCTACAAAACTAGCTGTATTAAACTTAAGTTGTATATTCATATAAATATATAAGAGCTCTCTGGAAAGTATCCAGCCATGCAGCCATTCTCATTATATTAACAATGGCTAGATACTTTTGGACAGGCCTCGTATAGCTATATACAGTCGACCCTTGAACAACACAGGGGTTAGGGGCCCAATGCCCAGGACAGTTGAAAATCTGCATGTAACATTTGACTCCCCAAAAACTTAACTGCTAATAACTTACTATTGACAGAAGTCTTATTGATAACACAGTCAATTAAAACATATTTTGTATGTTATATGTATTATGTACTGTATTCTTACAATAAAGTAAGCTATAGAAAGGAATATATTATTAGGAAAATCATAAGAAAAAGAAAATATATTTACTATTCATTAAGTAGAAGTAGATCATCATAAAGTTCTTTATCCTCATCATCTTCATGTTGAGTATGCAGAGAAGAAGGAAAAGGAGTTGTTCTTGTTCTCTCAGGGGTGGCAGAGATGGAAGAAAATCCACATATAAGTGGACCTGTACAGTTCAAACCTGTGTTGTCCAAGGGCCAATTTTACATAAATTCACATATATATAGAAAATAACTATAGATTCAGACTTGGGAAGGCTATAAATAATCTTATAAAGAAACATAAAGCTAAGATTTTCACATACTTACGTTTTACTTTAGGTAGAAAAGAGCAAATAGTAATTTAATGAACTCTCTCTTACCTCCAGAATAGCTCGTATCATGCTAGCAGTTACTTCTTCTCCTTCTCGTCTTTGCAGACAGCTGCGAACAGGTTTTAGAGATCCCTGAAGTAGAGCTATGCCTTTTGATTTCTCAGAATTCTTGCAAACTAAGATACTCTCACCTAAAACCAAAAGATATGCATTTGCAAAATCCCAATGCATTTCCATAAGATACCTGCTAGAGAGAATTTAAGTTTTTGTTTAAAAGTAGGTAAGAGATGATAGTTGTTGTTACAGTAATAAAATTAAGGCTAATGTTTTTATTTTTTGAACTTTGGACAGAAGGCGTCAGAATGTGCTACTCCAAGTATCCCAAAATAGGCCACTTTAGCATAAGGATTATTTTGAGCTGAAAGCCATTGGGAAGCAACAAACACAGAACCCTTTGTCCTCTTTCTATCTGCCTAAAAGCAAGACTAAATTTTCCTTTGTAAAGATATTTCCCCTTCCTTTTCCCATACTAGGCGAACAACCTTTATGACTGGAGACAAGATCGGTACTGGCTAGTCTGATGGTTGCAGGTTATCAGAATTCATTAACATTAGTGTCACTAAAGTTGGTATTCAATCCCCCACTGCTAAATTTGACTGGCTAAAAAAAAATAAAAAGATCGGTACTGAGCTTGGTCTGCACAAACACACACTACTAAAATAACCCTATCTTTCATTAGTTTCCCTCATATATTGACCTTCTCATAATTTACTGCTCCTAGAAGCCCAAACACTTTTTCCTTTGTCCTGTCACTTCTTCACAATTTATTGCCCATTGTTAAAATGTTATATAATACCCCCAGGTCTAACAGCTTTTTAGGTTTTCAATTATTTTCTGTGAAGGGCTCCATGTATATAAAAATTAAAGTATTAATATCGAATAAAGTTTATATGCCTTTTCTCCTGTTAATCTGTTTTTTTCTTCTAAGCATAGCAGCTGGTCCTGTCGATCTGGAGCAGCAACTCCACCTAACCTCAGGGCCTAGCCTGCAACACTGTCCAAGTACAGATCTCAAATAGGGGTACCACCTAGCCAGGAAATACACCCTGAAGCCCAGCCTGATCAGAGGTGATTGCAGTGCCCAATCAGCAACTCTTCCTGATTGCAGAGCTCAGCCAGTGTCTCACCTGACAGTAGAGCCCAGCCAGTAGCCCCACCTAAACTCAGAACAACGGCAGCAGCCCAGCTATCTAGAGAGCCAAAAGCAAGCTCTGTCTGCCCTGGGTTGTTACCATAGCCCATCCAGAATCATAGGCTAACCTAATTATTAATAGTGAAGGTCTATCCCTGTAAAAGCCAGTAGAAGTGGCTGTCTCCTCAAATACATAGATATTAACACAAGGACACAATGATTACAAAGAATCAGGAGATCATGACACCTCCAAAACTAACAAATCTCCAATAATGGACCCTAAAGAAATAGAGATCTATGAAATGACAAAGAGTTCAGAAAAATTCTCTTAAAGAATTTCAGTGACCTACAAGGATATCTGGCTAAAAAATTAAGTAAAATTTGGGAAACAATACACGGACAACACTCTGAGAGGC
>NW_012133858.1:3046953-3053184 GCF_000956105.1 Propithecus coquereli
CAGGAGGATCCCTTGAGCCCAGGAGTTTGAGGTTGCTGTGAGCTAGGCTGATGCCACGGCACTCACTCTAGCCCAGGCAAAAGAGTGAGACTCTGTCTCAAAAAAAAAAAAAGAATACAATGATCTAGAAGCAAACCCACAATAGAAAAAAGAAATAAAAAAAGAATACAATGAATGAACTGAAAAATGCAATAGAAAGCTTTGAGAGCAGGCTCAATCAAGCAGAAGAATCAGTGAGTTCAACAACAGAACATTTGAAATTATTCACTCAGAGAAGAAAAAAGTTAAGAAAGAATAAAAAAGAATAAAGTCTACTAGAATTATGAGACACCACCAAGAGAGCTAATAAAAATTTCTCAAAAGAAGGCATTCAAATGGCCAACAAATGCATGAAAAATGCCCTACATCTCTAAATATTAGGGAAATGCAAATTAACACCACAATGATATATCACCTTACACCTGACAGAATGGCTATTATCAAAGAGACAGAAGATAACAATTGTTGGCAAGGATGTGGAGAAAAAGGAACCTTTGTATACTGTTGGTGGGAACATAAATTAATACAACCATTATGGAAAACAGCATAGAGGTTCCTCAAAAAACTAAAAACAGAGTTACTATATGATCCAGCAATCTCACTACTGAGTATATACTCAAAGAATTTAAAATCAGTATGTCAAAGAGATATCTCCCATGTTTATCACAGCATTATTCACAATAACCAAGTTATGAAATCAACATATATGTATATCAATGGATGAATGGATAAAAAAAATGTGGTATATATACATGATGGAATCCTGTGCATCCTTAAAAAGAGGAGAATTATATCAACATAGATGAATCTGGAGGACATTATGCTATGTGAAATAAGCTAGGCATAGAAAGACAAATATCGCATTTTCTCACTCATGTGGAATCTCAAAAAAATCAGATATATAGAAGCAGAGAGTAGAATGGTGGTTATCAGAGGCTAGGGGGTGGGGGGAATGTGGAGATACTGGTCAAGGAGTACAATGTTTCAGTTAGACAGGAAGAATAAATAAGTATTTGAGGTGATAGATATGTTAATTAGCTTAATTCAATCATTCCACATTGTATATGTATAGCATCACTTTGTACTCCATAAATATATACAATTATAATTTGTCAATATCCAATTTTTAAAACCACATGAATAAAATATATCACCTGGCTTTTGCAATGGCTATAAAACAGTCCAGCTTAAAAAAAAAATTACGTAGAAAATGGATCAACTATATCAGCAGCAAAACAAGCCACTTTGGGTTGCTTAAAGGTCTACCAGACTTTGATTCTTCAACAAAATGGACTAACAATTTTCAGGATGGGCAAGATTCATGAAAACAGCCAAATGAATATTAGTATGTATGTACAGGTTCCTGCTCCCACCTGTCTGGGGAGGTCTCATCCATACCACAAGAGGGAAATTGAAGTCATTTAGAATCAAATCATTTACTACTGACTGTTGAACTTGTAAATCACTATTTTGGCACAAAGCACCATCATCCTACACTAGAAGGTTCTAGATAATCTATAGAAAGACTAAAATGTCATCTAATAAAACACCATGTGCTTTCCAGGAAATATTGATATCATTTATAAAATGCATAGAAGTTACAAAGATGCTACATAATACAAAAAGCATGAGCAAGTATTTAAATCTCCATAGTGGATATAAAACACTATATTCCCAGATTCCCCAATAGCTTGAAGTTCTGAGTAAGTCATATGCCACCCTGAAAATGTAACAGTATGCAAGGCCAAAAGCTCAGAAGTCTTCAAAACCTCAGAAATGAAGTTATTATAGTATATTTTGGTTCTGTTTGAATGTTATCTGATTTAAGACTTGATAAGTAGTCCAAGGCACCAACCTTCTAATTTTTCTTCCCTATGATAAATACATGCTAATATAGCAAGGCAAATAAGATCTCTTTATCTTCTACATTAATGTAAAGACCCTATGGCCCTGAGAGAAGAGTATCTGTGTAAAATGAACTTCTATTCTCCAGAGTTATGAGTCTAATGAGAAATCAGAGTTTGGGGAAGGGCAGGGGAGATAAATAGGAATGGGAAGGGAGTGTCTTAGTCTCTTCCCCTCACTCTTTTTAAACACATCCATGTAATTTGCATATTTTGTAGGTAAAGTAAGAGAGAAACAGGATAAACTTCTCTGATGCCTATGGCAGGAAAAAATCCAACAAATTGGAAGTTATTTTTTTAATCTTCAAAATTTTTAGGACTTAAAAGAAAGGCAGACCAATGGCCCTTCAGGGATTGTAAATGGTCATTTGTTACTGAGGCTGGGACTGACAGGTGTCCCCGAAATTCTCTCATTTTTCCTTCAATAAAACCCTTAAGTGTTAGTTGAGCAAATAATCACTCAGCTAAAGATCGTATTTCCTAGCCACCCTTGCAGTCAGGGAATGCAACCATCTGACCAAGTTCTGGCCAATTGTACGTGAGGAGAAACACTACGGGCAACTTCTGGGTGGTGGCCTTAAAGGGCAGGGCATGCCCTTTACATCTCCATCTCCCCTTCCTATTGGCTGAAATGCAGATATGATGACAGAGACTGTATTAGCTACTACAGGGCAGAAACTATATTGCTAAACAAGGAAGAACGAAATAGAAAACTAGGTCCCTGACACACTGCAGCCACCATATCACACCAAGATTATTCACAATTTTACTGTCATATGAGAAAGAAATTAACTTCTGCCTTCTTTGAACACCTATTTGCTGGCTTTTGTTCTAGCAGTGAACTTATATTCTAACTCACCAAAAAATTACAGTCAATTCTTATTATTTGTGGTAGTTACATTCCATAAAGTTGCCACAAACACTGAATACTAGTGAATATGGAACCATTGCTGCTGGGAAAAATAGATGATTAGGTTCCTGTAAGCCTCTAGTAACAACATTTTCATCAATCAATACAAAACCGTGTTTTACATGTATTTCTGCTTAAAGACACTTTATTTAATATATATCATTGATTTGCTAACATTGAGCTCATAGCCAACAGCACTATAATCATGCCTGAATAAAGCTTATCTTATCACATATTTTCTCCATAAGACACATCACAGACTTAATGCACTAAGGAACATTAGATAGCATTTCAGCACTAATGCTCGGGAATCATCTTAAACAGCAAAATCACCAAGAAACAGTGCAAAATTGTGAAAAATGTGGCATTAAGTAGACCATGAAAAGGAAGCTTTTTACATTACAAGAGCCGAAACAAGAAGGCAAAGCATTGCCTTCAGCAGAGAAAGCGCACTTGGAAAGACTCAAACTTTTTGCAGATCTGCACATGTCCGCGAAAGCCCCAGGGTATTGATTTTGGGGGTTCTCAGTAAATTCCATCAAGTGGGCAAACTTGCAAATATGAAATCTGTACATGACGAGGATCAACTGTATTTGGGGACTTCGTATGACAAAGTAGGTTGTTCTAAAAGTCACTTGCTCAGTATACTGTCCAGCTTTTTGTGCACAAAATATCCCACCTATTTTTCCATTAACACTTTCCCTTTTCTCCCGGATTTCCTCAGTTCTCTTGGATAGCCATAGAACTGTTTGCCTGTTTTTTTTAAATATCTAATACAATATTGGAGTTAATTATGTCCTAGAATAGAAAGATGAAGTTACCAAGAATGTTTCTTCCAGGCTTCTTTGATATTAGAAGGCTGATAACAATTTATTAAGTTACACCCAGTATAGCACATTAGAAATAACTTTTGCTACTGTTTTGACAGTTAATTCAAACAAGCCTCTTCCTCATTGCTTAAGATAAAACTTTTGTTTGGATTGCTAGTAATATTACCATAACTTGCTGGTAGAAGGTAAGAAAATAAAAAGGTGTTTTCAGAGCTAGCACCAATTTTGAGAGAAAAAGATGGTATGTGAAGTTCCTACTGCCAAAGTGTGAGAGTACTTCCCAGCTCTCAGCATCCCTATTTGATCCCTGAGACCAGTTACCCAAGCTGAACTAATCCATGAAAATTAATTAGCACAAAGAGTAGACTATACTTGGGAATTAAAATTCATCTTCCAGCTAATGTAAAGAAATAATCTTGATTTACAGAATATTAAATCATAACATTGTACACAATACAAAAGAAAATCTTAATTCTATATTTGTAGATAATCAACCCTTGACAATATATAAAAATAATAATTTATACTCTCCATAAATATTAAGTGAATTCAAAAGGATGACATTAGTGCATTGCATAATAAAGAAATACAGCATGATGAAAAACCAGTTGCCAGGCACTAGTCAAATTTCAAGTAGACTGACACTGTCTTTCAGCAATGCTATTACAATTAACTTCAAACATACTTACCTACTGTGTCTACTCCTTTCCTGCCAGCACGACCAATCATCTGCTTATAAGTAAGAATATCTAGAGGTCGGCCACCAAATATTGGGGTTCGAATAATCACACGACGTGCAGGTAAGTTCACCCCAGAAGAAAGAGTAGAAGTTGCTGCCAAGGCCCGAATGAGACCTTGACGGAAGGCTCCTTCAATGATATCCCTCTCTTCAAAAGTAAGGCCTAAAAAGAGAGGAGGTTCCTATGACATATACTTATTAATATATAATGGAAATATCATATTTGATCACTTACAAATGGATTTGAGAGTCTGTTACAAGCCTCTAAAGATTTTTTTAACTATTCTTATGACTGTAAACAAATTATCGAGGTCTATCTATTTAAAAGTATAATCTGCTACCTCTAGTATCTTCTATCTCATCTTCTAGACCAAGGGTTGGCAAACTTTTCCTGTTCCTGTGGAACAACAGATAGTCTCTATTGTAACTCCTCAACCTTGCCACTGTTACATGAAGGCAGCCACAGAACAAATGGGCATGACTGTGTTCCAATAAAACTTTATTTATAAAAACAGCTGGTAGGCTAGATTTGACCAGCAGACCATAGTTTGCTGACCCCTGTCCCGGACAATGACCTCCTTGAGAGTAGATACATGCTTCATTCGTCACAGCACTTTCAGTGTCTATCCATCACAGGGGTCAGCATATTTTTGACATACACAAATGTTTGATGAATAAATACATGAGTAAATGAAAAACAGCATATAGAACATATACTTACCTGACTTATTTTTTATTTACAAATCAAAAGGATTGGGGCTCTAGTCTGTAAATTAAATTGAAATAAATTGGTACATACACAGCTTTTCTTTTTAATATGCATCATAAGTTATATATGATGTAAATATTTCTGTGTGGGTGTACACAGTAGTTCCCTCTTATCCTTATCTGTGGTTTAATTTTCCATGGTTTCAGTTACCCACAGTCAACTGCTATCCAAAAATACTAAATGGAAAATTCTAGAAATAATTCATATGTTTTAAATTGCACACAATACTGTGCAGGACATAAATCATCCTTTTGTCCAGTATACCCACACTATATACACTACCTACCTTATACAACATGATTGTATAGGAAAAAATGTAGAGCATATATAGGATTCAGTATTAACTGTGATTTCAGGCATCCACTGGGGGTCCTGCAACATATCCCCTGAGAATGAGGGGGGACTACTGTATACAGGTAAGTAAACTTAAACATGTTTGTTGTACTCTTGTTTAATCTTAATCACACAATTACTTAAAATGAAATCTAAGAATATTAAGTATGGTTAACAAGAAATAAATTGTGCACAAATATAAAAATGAAGCCAGTATGAAGATTTTTGGAGAGGGATTCTTAATAACAGACTATAAATAGGGAATACCTGCATGGTGAAATGCTACTCCCCATGGTACAGTTTTCTGTAATACAGAGTCAAGTCCTGAAGGCAAACGTCTTAACTGATCCATCACTTCCAGAAGGTCTTTGTGTTCCAGCACTACTGGTGGGAATTCAGGTGGTTTTACCAATCCTGTCACAAAAAAATTACCAACACCGTTCACCTTTGGCTGGACCTTTTTAAGCACTATTTGCCTAAATCATGATCAAGCTAAATATCAGGGCAATGGTTCAGAAACCAATTTATATTATAATCACCTAGAAATCTTTTTAAAATACTGATGCCTGGCACTTACCAACCAGTAGTATCAACATCACCTAGGAGCCTAGTGCTCTGTGAAAATTATTCCAGCTTCTTTGGCACTAATCTGGTAATTAACCACACATCACCCACTCATTTTTGTCTTTAAGTGTAACCTTCTCCCC
>NW_012133858.1:3053529-3061112 GCF_000956105.1 Propithecus coquereli
AATGTGCTGTTTTGTCTTTATTTTTCTGGTGAAAATGTCATCATACACGAGATTCCAACCCAAGCACTAGCATTTGGGAAGCACTGCTACAAATCAAGATAGCAAAACTTTAAGAAAAGAAAATAATAATGATTCTGGTTATTAAAGAATATAAGTTGACATGGTACAATGCAAGGAATATAAGTTAACATGGCACAGAAAGCATCAATTAAGGGGCAAGTAGAAGAGAAAACACACCGCTGGACCAGAGCCTAGCCAATAAAACTTTAGGCGAAGTTTACTTATTGAACTAGACTTGAGATATCCATCACCTGCCCTCATGATACCACTGGGAATTAATAAAATACCCCAACATTCTGTGACTAGAACTAGTCTCTGTCTTCCCTATATTTATCTAGCCAAAGGACCACAGGCTAGTAAAAATGGTGAGGTAACAGTGTTCATCCAAGAATCAGTAAAAAAAGTATACTAATGGTATAGCCATTAGTACATACTGGATCACTATTTGGCAATAAAAAAGGAACACATTGACAAAGGTAACATCATAGATGAACATCGAAAACACCATGCTGAGTGAAAAAAGCCAGATACAAAGCACACACATATACTGTATGACTTCATTTACTTGAAATTCTTAGAAAAGGCACAAGTAACCTAAAGTGACAAAAAGGAGGTCAATGGTTACTGAAGGCTGGAGATGGAGGAGATGGACAGCAAAGAACATTTTGGAGTGATAGAAATGTTCTATATGTTGATTATATGGTTAAACAGACGTATACATTTGTTAAAATTAATCAAAGTATACACTAAAAATGAGTACATTTTCTTATATACAAATTATACCTCAACAAAGCTGATTTAAGATACATATATATATATATATATATATACACACACATATAACTATATGTGTGTCTGTGTGTGTGCGTGTGTGCGCATATATTTTTTTTTCAACCCTTGAGCAATGCAGGGATTAGGGGCACCAATTCCCACACAGTCTGCATATAACTTTTAACTCCCCCAAAACTTAACTACTAATTGCCTACTGTTGACCAGAGCCTTATAAGTAGCATAAACAGTTGATTAATACATATTTTGTATGTTACATTATACACTATATTCTTATAGTAGGCTACAGAAATGAAAATGTTATTAAGAAAACCATAAAGAAAATATATTTACTATTCATTAAGTGGAAGTGGATCATCATAAAGGTCTTCATCCTCATTATTTTCATGGGAGTAGGCCTGAGTAGGAGGAGGAAGAGGAGAGGTTGGTCTTGTTTTCTCAGAGGTGGCAGAGGCAGAAGAGGTGGCAGAAGAGGCAGGCACACTCAGTGTAACTTTACAGAAACGCATAATTTCTGACTTTTTTGTTTTTCATTTCTCTAAAAATGTTTCCATACAATAATAATTCTTCTACCATTTGCATTAGTTTCAGTGCCCATATCATAGAAGGGTCCGTGTTGTAAAAGTCAAAGGCAGTCCTGAAATCAAAACCCTTCTGCCAGATTGTCTAACGTCAATTTCTTTTCTGGCACTGCTTCTATTATGTCATCTTCCTCATCATCTGGCACTGGCTTAGAAGCACTCATCTCCATCAAGTCATCTTCTGTTAATTCCTCTGGTGTGGTGTCTACTAGCTCTTGAATTCTCCAAAATCTGTAACTTAAAACCCTTCATCATCTCCACCTTTTTTGCCACACCCACAATCTCTATGATAATTTCCTTGATTGGCTCTCCCTCAAATCCTGTGAAGTTATACACAACACGTGGACAATTTTCTCTAGCACAAATTTATTGTTCTGGGATTGATGGCTTTCACGGGTTTTTCTATAACAATGGCGGCATCTTCAATGGTGTGATCCTCCCAGACTTTCATGATGTTCTATTGGGGTTCTCTTCCACAGCATTGACAATTCTTTCTATAGAGTACCATGTATAATGAGCCTTAAAGTTCCTTATGACCCTCTGATCTAGAGGCTGGATTAGAGATGTGTTGGGGGCAAGCAGACCACTTCGATGACTTCAGTGTTGAACTCATGGGGTTCTGGGTGGCCAAGGGTATTGTCTAATATCAAAAGGTAGTCCCTTAAAAGGTAGTCCCTTATTGGCAAGGTACTTCCTGACCTCAAGGACAAAACATCAATGGAACCAATCCAGAAAAAGAGTATTCATTGTCCAGGCCTTCCTGCTGTACAACCAAAAGCAGCTTTACACATAAGGGCAGTCCTAAACACAAACCTTACTGTATTTGCATAAAACAGTAGAGTTAGCCTATCTTTTCCTGCCTTAAATTCTGATGCTTGTTTCTCTTCCTTACTAATAAATGTCCTTTATGGCATTTTTTTTTTTCCTGAATAGGGCACTTTCATCTGCATGAAAAACCTCTTCAGGAAGATACCCTTTCTCCTCAATGATTTTCTTAATGGCATCTGGGATTTTATCTGCTGCTTCTTGCTTGGCAGAAAGTGCTTCTCCTGTTATCTTGACATTTTTCAAACTAAACCTCTTTCTAAAATTAGCAAACCATCATTTGGTAGCATTAAATTCACCAGCTTTAGACCCTCCACCTTCCTTTTCCTTTAAGTTGTCATATAATGACTTCACTTTTTATTAAATCATATTAGATTTATATGCTATATGCCTTTCATATAGCAACCTTGTACCCACATAAAAGTTGCACTTTCAAATTAAAAAGGAATTTCACAAAAAGTGCAAGGTTTTTGCACCTGCTAGCATAGCTGCAGCAACAGCTTCATGAATTTCCTTCTTTTTTTTTTTATAATAGTCCTTACACTGGATTCATTTATCTTGAAATGGCAGGCAACCTCAGCTGCAGACCTCAATCTACAGCACACACCAAGCAATTGAACTCTTCCTTGTAATGTCATAAATTTCTCTGCTTCTTGGGAGCACTTCTAGCATTGCCAGTGGCACTTCATATTCATATAGGTCCCATGGTGTTACTCCAAGTTTACAGCATTGCACTAAACATGAGGAAAAATATGCAAGAACCACAAGAGATCACTTTTTACTGCAACACCAATTTACCAGAGAGATGAACTGCTCAAGCGAAGATGATAAGCATTAGCATCACACAGCATTTTAAACAGATACTCATAACACTATGCAACAGCAACAGGAGGTAGGTATAAAATTATTACAGTAGTACAATATGTATTACAGTTAATTTTATGTAGTTTTAATACTGTCTCATTTACATTTGTTTGCATTTCTCTCAACTGAGAATGGTGCCATGTCTGTGTTTGGGTACATAAGTTTTGATAAATTTTAACTTTTTATAATATATTTGTGTACACTTTATGGTAGTAAATGATAGACTACTATCTACATATATTTTATGCACTCATGACATACCTTTTTCTTTTTTTTAAGCTCTATTGGACTGACCTAGCTTTTCTTAAAATTTTTTAATATTCCTAGGCTATGTAGTTCATCTGTGAGCTTTTCAAATTGTCACAAATCTCCAAACAATTTTCCAATATATTTATTTTAAAAAATCCACACATAAGTGGACCCACACAATGCAAACCTGTGTTGTTCAAACGTCAATTTATAGACATATATGTATATGTAATTCTTTCTAGAGTCACACATTCCTTTGGAAGTATAAAGAAAGATAGGGCCACTTTTCCCAGAAAAATGTGTATATGTGGAGTTTTACATATAATTTAGGGGTTCCAAAGATCAAACTTTTAAAGTCCATAGATCCCAGACAAAGAACCTCAGTATACACCTGTATAAACCCAGTCTTCTAAAAGTCTGAAGCTGATTAGCCTGAGTGCGTGTGTGTATACATTGTCTATAATAAGAGCAGGATAGGATTAGATTCATAGTTTTATAAAAAGAGTGCCTAGTGGGCAGGCAGTGGCAATGATGAAAGAGAGATACATTTTGTAACATAATCACTAACATTACTTTCAGGCCAATATACTAAGTATGGAGGCTTTCATTTCCATCTGTAACTCACCCTCAGCTTGATGGTGTAGATTATAAAATTCTCGGGCGATGGTATCTGCCAGCTTCTCACACCATTTCTTTGATGGACAAAAAAGTAATACTGAATGGTTATCACGAATGGTCTCATAACATAAACTAACAACATGGTCCTCATCTCCCTAAAAAAGAAAGGGAAACAATCACTCTAGTGGTACTTTCAAAACATTTTCACATTGATTTAAAATCATTCATTTTGCTTTATGGGGAAGCTTTTTCTACTCAAAGGCATAATGAAAATCAGTTACAAAGTCAGTAATGAAACAAAGAAAGAACAAAACAGGAAGGAAAAAACCTCACTACAATGAAAGATGAGAAAGAAATATTTTCTATTCATTCAACTAATATTTATTGAGCTTCAACCCTCAGGCAATGGGTTACAATGGTGAGCAAAAGAAAGTCAAGGTCCTAATAGTAAAGGGGTCAGACTCCTTAAAGTACAGATGATCCCTGATTTTCAATGGTTATACCTAAGATTTTTCAAGTTTACAATGATGTGAAACCAATATGTATTCAGTAGAAACTGAATACTCACACAACCATCCTGTTCTTCACTTTCAGTATTCAACAAATTACACGAGATATTCAACATTAAATTATAAAATAGGCTTTATGTTAGATGATTTTACCCAACTGTAGGCTAATGTAAGAGTTCTGAGCACATTTAAGGTAGGCTAGGCTAAATAAACTGATGTTTGATTGGTTAGGTATATTAAATGCATTTTTTTACTTACAATATTTTCAACTTACAATGGGTTTACTGGGATATAACACCATAAGTCAAGGAACATCTATACTAAACAAATAAATGTAAAATACAACCATAAGATGTATTATAAAAGAGAGTTTTATGATGTTTTGAGGCCTCATATTTGACAGAAATTTGACAGAAAAACCTAAAAGAAAGGTTACCCTGAGAAAATAATTTAGCTGAGATGTGAAGAAGGGGAGGCATTATCTCAAGAAAAGGTACCACATTTCTGACAGAAATGTGAATGCCCTGTGGTAGGTAGCCCTGCAAGTTCTCCATACTGGAAATATGTCAATGTGTGTAACTGGATTAATTAATTCCTCCTTCCATTCACTCATTAACAAATATTTACTATGTGTCAGATACTGTTCTAGGCAGTGGGGCTGGAGCAGTAAACAAAGTAGGGGGAAAAAAAAGCTCTACTCTCATAGTATCTCTATCCAGTAGGAAGAGATACATAATAACAAAAACAAGATAAATAAAACACATGGTATGTTCAATTTTGAAAAGGGCTAAGGAGAAAAATTAAACAGGGAAAATAAATAGAGACCACATGAGGGAGGATGCTGTAATTTAGATAATGTGACCAGGGAAGGTCTAAGAAACTGACATGTGAGTAAAAATCTAAAGGTGAAAGAGTAAAACACACTGATGCCTAAGGGAAAAAAGGATTCCAGACAAAGAGAACCTGAGATGGGAGACTGTCAGTATATGAAAAAACAGCAGAGAGGCCAGTATGAAGGAAGTGAGAGGTAAAGAAGTAGGTGGGGCCAAGGCACTAAGTGGGTGGGGAGTGCAGATCATGTAAGGCCTTGTAGGCTACTCTGAAGACATCAGTTTTTGTTCTAAATGAAACAGAGAGCCACTGCAAGTTTCATCTGATGTTCATTTTAAATAAGTAACTAGATCCTGATTTAAACATAGACTGAAGGGGACAAGATTAGAAGCGGAAAGAACAATTAGGAAGTTATTTCAATAATCCAGGTAAGAAGTGAAAGCAGTTTAAATAGGATAGAGGCATGGACGTGGCAATAGGAGAAAAAGATCAACAGGAAAGTAAATGAATACGTTTACATATATATTTATTGAAGCAACCAAGGCATAGCCAGGTGAAATATGGGGTACAAAGCAAAGCAACTGAATAAGATTCCATACCAAGCATGCAGAGGCTACAAATACATACCTATGAAGATGCTGAGACACATAAATTTAGTCCTATTTCCAACTCTAAAATGACCCTTAGCTGTCTCAGTACTCAGAGACACAACTCCACACAAAAATAAAAGATGCCTCACTCCATAGATGTACACGAGGCAGTTCTTTGGCCTTAGGATTAAAGAATCAGGCTTAGAAAATAAAATATTGTCAACTAACTTTTAAAGTGTATTTAGGGGTATGGAAGGGTACTTATTTACGGAGCACTTTTTGATTGCTAAATAATTTTTTAAAAAATCATATTTCATTCTTACAGTACTAAAGATATTATATCCCATTTTATAGATGAAGATACTAGGTTCAGAGAGGTTTTATAATTCAACTAATATCAGTCATATCAAGTATCTCTATTAAGTATCATAGGTAGGTCTGTTAAACTCCAAAAATGATGTTCTTTCCACTCTACTATATATTAATATTATACCCACCATTTAACAAAAGGTTAATTTTCCACAACAGTATTTAGTGTTTTTTAAAAAATGTTTATGTTATATATCAGGAAATGTATAGTATTAGAAATGTTCATGAAAAGAAAAAAATATATATATACATACACACACACACACACACACACACCAGGAAATGATCATCTAAATCAAAGGTACAACTATGTTTCCTCTCTCACCATCACCAATTCAAGAGGAAACCAGTGAGCTTAATATTAATACTAATGAATATGTAATGTATATTGAACTACTTTGTAACCCCTAATTATATAATTCAAAAATTAACAAGTTGCTTGAAAATGCGAACACAAAAATACTGATAGTAGTGATATAAAAATATGATTTACCTTCACTTGTAGAATGGGTTGAAATTCCCTCACAAGCTTCATTGAAGAGTCATATATGGAATTTCCAATTTTTACTGACTCCAAAAGTGGTACAGGACGAAAGTCAGTATGGTAGAGTTCAGCATTCAACCAAGACGCCACAAGGTCCAAATTAGGAAGGGTAGCACTCATGCCAACAATCTGCACAGCATTAGACACAGGACTAGCTAAATCTGCCTGGCTATGAAAAACAAATGAAAATGACATTAAAAGATACACAGTAAATTAACAAGTGCTGCTAACAATATTCTCAGTCATGTCCTTTGGTACACACATGCATATATTTCTTCAGGGTATATACCTAGAAATAAAATTACGAGGTCACAGATTACTGAGTCACAGATTATCTTCAGTTTTAATAGATAATGCCATACTGTTTTCCAAAATAACACCTCCATAATCTATGTGTGCTCTATTGTTCCACAATCTTGTCACCATTTGGTATTGTCAATCTCTTTAATACTAGCCATTTTAGAAAGTGTGTGGTAATATCTCTTCGAAAAGATAATTTACATTTCCGTGATTACTAATGAGATTGAGCATCATTTCATGTTTATGCACCATGTGGATACCCTCTTGAAAAAGCCTGTCCAAGTCTCTTGCCCATTGATATATTGGGTTATTTGTGTTTTTCTTATTGATTTGTAGAATTTTTTTAATGTTCTGGATAATAACTTTCCTCTTTCATTAATTTTTGCTCTGTTTTTATAATCTCTTTCCTTCTACTTTCTGTGGCATTACTTTACATTCTTTTTCTAAGTTCTTG
>NW_012133858.1:3061732-3072138 GCF_000956105.1 Propithecus coquereli
AATTTCCAAACATGTAGGCATTTTCTAGTTATGTTTTTATTATACTTATTTCTAGCTTAATTCCACTGTTGTCATAGAATATAATTTAAGTCATTTTAATCCTTTAAAATATGTTAAGACTTGCTCTATGGCCCAGTACATAATATTAATAAATGTTCTATGTGTAACTGAAAGAATATATACACCACTGTGTTTTGGTAACTGTTATACATACATCCATTAGGTTAAATTTGCTGACTGTATTAGTCATATCTTGTATATGCCTAATGATTTGGATATAGATGGTTATCTGCTTGTTCTATCACATACTGAGAGAGATGTATTCAAATCTCCCTAAAGTGGAATGCATCTATTGAATACCCAGCACAATGAATGAAACAGACCAACACCAAGACACATCAGTATGAAATTTCACAACACTAAGGTAAAAGAGGAGTGCCTAAAAACTCCCAGAGAGAAAAAAAAGTTATACAAAGGATGAAGGATCGGCATGGCATTGGATTTCTCAATAGCAATGAAAAAATGAAGTAATGCCTTGACAACTCTGAAGAAAAAGTATTTTCAATCTTGACATTTATCCTGGACAATCTATGAAATACTTATAAGGAATTTTCAGACATGCAAGTTCTCAAAAAATTTATACCCATAGTAGTGTGTTCACTGAAATAATATGTAACTTCCTGGAAGATATTCCCCAAAAAATGAGGAAGTAAATCAAGAGAAAGACATGTGATCCATAAAAAAAGAGGCCTCTGACTCAAGCAAAAAGCAACAGAAATGAATGACAATGATAAAGGGGGAGGCAAAGGTGGATCGCTTGAGGCCAGGAGTTCAAGACTAGCCTGGGCAATATAGCAAGACCCTGTCTCTACAAACAAACAAAATCATCTCAAGATGGCTGCAGTGCAGCACATATATAGATTAACCGCCTATTCAGACTGGAACAACTCAGAAAGCTTTAGGAGAAACTTCCTCAAGAAGATAACTTTGGTAGAATAGCAAATGTGCTGGAAAACATTGGGTGGAGATTTATATAACTGAGGATGAGATAAATTAGCAGTAAGTATCTAGAAATCCAAGCCATCAAACAAAAAAGATACTAATTTCAGAAAAAACAAAAAGTTATTTGGAAAAGTAAAAGTCATGATAGTATATACTATTGCTAAGTTGACAACTGCATTTATATAGTCATAATATTGTAATACTGACTTAATGATCTAAGCAAAATTATAACTAAATTTGGAGAATGGAAAGATGATGAGAGGATAAGGAGAGACAGTAGAGGATGGGGAGAAGATTGGGTAGTGGTGAGTAAAGACTATAAAAGATAGCTAGATCTTCATCTTCCATAGGAAAAATCAATATATAATGTCTAAAATTAAAAACTCAAGTAGCCACATTGAGAGATATCACTGTAAATATTTTTTAAAAAGCTAGAAGAATTGAAAGTAGTTACCTCTGAAAAGTGGGGGCTCGAGAAATGTTATTTTCAAAAATTAGCTTTGAGTAAAATTGTATGTATGTATAGTTGACAAAAACTATGTTTTTAAAAACTTATAAAAGTGTGTGTATACTGAAATAAAGTGGTGAGCGTCAGAAATTTAAGAATGTTTACAAAGTAATTTAAAATACATTTCAGTCTGAAGTACTTCTTTTAGAACAAAAACAAACTACTGTACATGAGTTTTTCTCAGTAAAAAAAGTATTGACTCCTTCTCTAATTTATTTGACTCATACTTATGCGCTTTTGCAGACACTGCCTCAACCCTGGAACCTCAGGAACTCAGTTATTTCAGATACTCACCAAGATGCTGATTTCTGAGTAACATAGCAAATCTTGGTTAGCAAAAGTTCCAGTAGATATCCTCGGTGAGAGTCTCCCAACATATGTAATTCATCCACAACCACCATTCCTAAAAAGATTTTCCAGATAATAGGTTTTTACAGAATTTTACAATTCTAAGAATTTTAAAAGACTCAATATCTTATATCATACAGTAAGTAGCTGTCATTACAATATATTGAAAGTAATGCAAATTTCACACCATAAAACAAAAATAAAATTCCATATAAGGGGCAATTCTTTTCTAAGATGTTTCAGGTATCATAAGTGGTCCTGTTACAACATATTCCAGATCTAAAAATCAATGATTAGCTTATTCTGGGCTAACCAAACCCATGGAAAACTGCCTCACAATACTCAGGCATTTCTAAATTGGCAACCTTATTGAAATAAACATACAATGAAATATCTAAGACATCTATGTTAGTGGTGTATTTACTTTTCTATGAAAAACAACCATACTCATGTTAGAAAGTTGCTTAGAAAAAACAGAATCAGATCAAGAAGAAAGAGATGATTTTAAGGAATTTTTTCTAAATGGTAGGCTAGTGAGTTCCCCTACTGCAAAACATACATATGATCATAATGTCCTTCACTATTTGAAGAATTGAACCTATCTATACACTACAAATAATGCTCAAGAATTACTGAAAATAGGCCTCGCCGCTTTCGCTCACGACCTAACCGCAATAAAACAGTCTGTTTAGATTTACAGAAGAAAAAAAAAAGAATTACTGAAAATTTAGTATCAACCAATACCTTCTTTAGTTAAACATTTTCATAACATAGTTTCCACATGCACTGGTGTTCCCCCCGCCCCAAATTTTCCACACAAAAATCAACACCTATCAGACAACTTACTAATGACATGATACTCTTTTTCCTTATCAGTAAGCCATCTCCAAATTGCACTGTTTGATGAATTATTTTAACATTTATTCATTCATCCAAAAAAATATTTATTCTACCTACAGTGTGCCAGGCACTGTGCTCAGTATAATACAATAGATATAACACTTACTAAGACTCTACTGCAATCCTCAAGATATTTAAAGTCAGCTGGGCATGGTGGCTCATGCCCTAATCCTAGCACTCGGAGAGGCAAAGGTGGGAGGATCACTTGAGCTCAGGAGTTCAAGACCAGCCTGATTAAGAATGAGACCCTGTCCCTACTAAAAATAGAAAAAAAATTAGCCCGGTGTGGTGGCAAATGCCTGTAGTCCCAGCTATTTGGGAGGCTGAGGCAGGAGGATCGCTTGAGCCCAGGAGTTTGAGGTTGCTGTGAGCTAGGCTGACCCCACGGCACTCTAGCCTCAGCAACAGAGTGAGACTCTGTCTCAAAAAAATAAAAAAAAAAAAATTTAAAGTCCATTAGAGTCCCAAGTAATAAGACAATTCTGATACAAATTGTGTTTTCTCTTTCCAAGATTTATAGAACAGAGCCCATGTCTTATTAATCTTTGATTCGCACCCTCCACCCCTACCCTACCACTTCACCATGGTGTTTTTAAGTTCACCAAGTTCTCAATGAGTAGCTGATATTCCTGCTACTTCTGCTGCTTCTGCAACCATTCTACTCCTGTTGCTACCTCTACATAGCAGCCTTTCCTTAATGGTAAAAAAAAAAATGCATTAAGGTAGAAAACCTTCCCAGAGTCCCAAGCTCAAATACAGTATCAGTTTCCATAGCTCCCCACAATTTCCATGTTAAATGGTAGTCTCTGGGTCCAGGCCTAATCCAGACATATAGCACCAGAATATGATAATGAATACACATATACACTAATTGCAGAGATGGCAGATCCAGCCCTAGCATGAATTCTTCTATTCCTGGTAAAGTTTAGACAGGAAATGACTGAGGGCTCAAGGATAGCCTCTGTTTTGTATAGTACAAAAAATGCAAGGTAGTGGAGTCAGTAACAGTAGCGGGACACAAAACTTACACTTTTTTACACACAAAGTCCCCAATATTACAGATGCCAATTCTCACCTCCAGAAGTAGATGACAGACAATAGAAAAACAACATGGGCCATGTAGAAATCACAACTCTACTTCACTCCATCCAAAAATAGCAATAGAAAGTATTTGCTTATTTTCTCATTTTCTTACCTAACAGATCCATCTTATTTTCCTCTATGAGGCGATTGATCAGACCATTGGCTCTCTCAATTGTGCAGACTACAATATCCAAGGAAGAGAAATGCCCCATTGGAGAGGTACTGCCCATATAACCGTCTACTTTTATTCCTACTTCCTGAAACAGACTCTGAATTGAGTAAAAAGGAACAATACAGGTGAAAAAAATTGAAATTCATTTATAGAATGGTTATAGAATGGTTCTATCCCAGAACATAAACATAAGTATCAAAAGACATCAATCAGATTTGTCAGTTTTCCTGGCCAAGACAACACCTAGTTCTTTTTAGAATCGTATACTAAAAATATAAAGTTTAGAACTGACAAAACTCAGTACAGAGATTTCGGTTAAGACAGAGTCAAATAAAATTATGCCATTTTAATGGCAGCATTTAATAATCTAAAAAATTCTAAGAGTTATTTATAGAAATTAAAATTGGAAAATATCTAATAAATAGCAAGAAACTAGCTATTTTTTATATAACACTTTAAGAAACAAATTTATACTTCATGAGGAAAATAGTTTCATTATCCCTCTAATGACCATTTTCTTATGTAATGGAAGAAAAGTTTTTAAAAGCCAAATTCAGTGGGACTTTGAAATTAATTTTTTTTTGTGAGTTTAACTCTTAACTAACATACCTTCTCAATAAAAAGGATCCTTTCATCATTTTGTTACTTTGGGTCTAAGTTGAGAGATGTTACCGTGTAGGACCAGCTTTGTTGGCTATTTGGCCTCTGAAATAACTGTTAAAAAGATTTATAGAACCATAGAATTTTAGAGCTGTTCATTCAGTAAAATTTCCTTGAGAGTTTATTAAGTTAACCCACAGTGCTAAGGGTTAACATTCTCATTTTACAAATAAAAAAACTGAAGCCCAGCAGGTCATGTGCCTGGCCTGAAGACACAGTGGCAAACTGGGACTAGCATCCAGATTTTTTGAACTATCAGTACAATGATCTTTCCATTCCATCAGCACAATTTTTTCACTGCAGAAATCACAATAGTAAATTTACTCTATGTAATGAAACACTGTATTTGTGAAAATGCCTTAAAAATTAGTGAGTATCTTATCAACATAAACCACTATTACTCATTTTCACAGGAGAAGAGGAACAGACCACAAACTTGGAGCTCTACATCAGTACCAACGGATCTTGTCCTTCATCTCCTAAATATTCCCAAATGGCCCTCAACTAGCATGGGATATGATTCCTTAAACACTCTTTCCTTTCTTTGCTTCAGTCCAGTCCTAGAATTCAGTTAAAATGCTGATTCTTAATTTTCATGTTTATATGCTAATTGAAGTATTCTGATTACTCCCTAAGGAAAAGTTTCCAAAATTTTACACAGTTTTCACCAATTACTCTTTTAATTCGATGGCCCTTTCTCCTTTATACAATAATAATTTTTTTAGTTCCCTTCTGTAAATTTTTAACAGTCAACTGTTAAAGCTATACAGGATGCAATAAAAGAAACTTTGCTTTCTACTTGCTTTCATAATTCTATTTTAAATGAATAAAGCCAAGTCTGCCAATAATGGGCCTTTCACTATTTCAAACTTAGTACGAGAACATTACCTGGAGATAGTATTTCTTCTCTTTAGCCACAGAAACAAAGGGAAGAATAAACAAAACTTTCTTGCGCATTTCCAAAACCCGCTTCAAAATAAGTAATTCTGCAACAAGAGTCTTCCCAGCACTTGTAGGAGCTAAAAAATGATTATTCCAAAAGGTTATAACAAAAATAAGTAATATTTAGTACACTGCATTAATAAATATTTTAAACCATATCTAGTACTACAGAGCCTAAGGCTAACCTATCATTAAGGCCCCAACTAGCATTTGAAACCTTTATATCCTGAAATACCTCTGACTTTAAACCACCTGTCTAAATAGTCTCGTACTAAAAATAAGAGTAAACAAATCTTTATAACAGCAGTAAATGATGAGTATTATTGAGTACCTAGCTTACACCTAAGATCGTTTCCTTTAAGTACCAAATGGTTAAAACTCCTGCTTTGAGGAAGATGATGAACAACTTTAATATATCATGATAGGAGCTACAGTGGAAGTTGAGGGAGAGTAGCTCTACAACGAAGCTTACGGAAAGGAAATAGAACTACGAGAAGGGAAGGAATAAAGGAAGAGGAAAGGAATGCTAAAGCATAAGAAACAGCATGTGCAAAGGCCTAGAGGAAAGCCTGGCTTGTGGAGATGACAGTATGTAATTTAGTAAGCCTGGAGCATAAAGTACTGCAGGAGAGTGAAAAAGAGATATGAAAGTGCCACATGGAGAAGGTTTTTAATCTCTCCATGTAAGGAGTTGAGACTTTATCCTGAAAGAAAGGCAGAATGACGATGAGTTTTATAAAAGGGAGTGACAGGATCATATTTGTTCTTTATAAAGATCACTTTGGCTGCAGGAGCAGAACAAGACCAGAGGAAAAAGCTAAACTAGCTACAAAGCTATCACATAATCTAGAAGAAAGATGATATAGTGAGCTGTACCAGGTAATGAACCTAAGAACAGAAAGTAGTCAGAATCAAGAGATAATTGAGGTAACAGACACAGGACTTGGTAATTAAGTGTGTGAGTGGTGATCAGAGTTATGAATGACGCCCAAGTTTTGGTTTTAAGCAATTAAAATGGTTAGGCCATTTCTACCACTACCACTAACTACCACTGTTAGCATTTTTGAGTACTTCCTACATACCAAAAAAATAAACTGTTCCGACCTCTTATATATATGAAATAATATAGTCCTCCCTAAGTGCTACCAAGTCACACACTCTCACAAACACACACTAAGTAATTTGCAAGGCTGCGCAGCCAGTGATAGTTTTCAAACCTGATCAGTCTAGCTCCACAGCCTGAACTTGTATCTACTGGTTTCTTTAATTCTTTTTTGTGGCCAAATGAAAAAGCTAAGTGACTCACGATTTCAGAGAAAACTGACACAAAGGAATTGCATCTCACCAAATAATTAGATTCTAAAGTCAGTGTAGTAGGCACAGGTTAAAAATTGTGTATGTCAAAGTTGCCCTTGAAACCCCATATAAATCTCCTATATTCAGAATCAAAGGCAAAAAAAACTCCTATAAAATATATTACATATGATTTTGTATATACAACCCTGTATAAGCAAGTCACTTTATAAACATATAATGTATAGTGTTCATACCCTGAAAAGCAACTAAGATCAAATGGAGGAATAGCCAATTTACATCTCCCATGACACATTCACTCTGGGACATGTTTGTTGAGCAGAACAGCAGGCAGAACTGCTCACTCTTTATGTTGTAATTTTTCTTGCTTTCCCCCTGCCAGCCACATAACTTTCATAATTGAAATACGCATATGCTAAAACTCCAATTTTCATACATATTTCAAGACATTCTCTAGTTACAAAGCACTGCCTCATCTACCTTTAAAAAAAAAACCATAACTACCACAATAGAGTATCATTCCTATCATTATTACATTCATAATATCTTAAAAATAGTAAAGAAATTAGTTTGCATAAATTTGAATACCTGAATAAACTAAATTCTTTCCTTCCAGGACTTGTCCAAGCAAGAGACACTCTGCCTGCCATTCAAACATCTTTTTTACACCAAAACTGTGATATTTGTCCAGAACTGCTTTAGGAAGTCCCCAATTTTCCAATAGCAGCTTGTCTATTTGGTCGTCAGCAACTGTCTGCTTGCACTCCCCTTTCAGGAAAAAGAAAAGTAATAGTTTAATTTAGTTCTACTTCTAACATATGACTTCAATAGCCCTCCACTGTGTGTTGGAATGAAGCTATTTAAAGCACACTTGACTTCAAGAAGCTTATGAGAAATTGGCCATGTATAGAAAAGTAACAGTAAATTGTTATTTATTGGATATAATTTTTTAAAAAGCCCCAAACAAAAAATTGTGCTATACACAATGGATAAGAAGTGCTGGAATTATGGGGAGGGCAAAGGAGGGACGCAGGCGATGTGCAAGCATTCCAAAGCTAAGTTAGGGAAGTTTCTATTTAAAGTTTAGTATACCATGACTGCACAACCAACCTTAAGTAAAGAATTGGGTCAACATTCACCGGACACCCAACTAATCTAAGAAAATGTTATAAATTCTGTCCCGTCTTCCCCTGGACTCCCACGTCCTGTGCCCATACTCAAGACCTGAAAAGCGGTTTAAGGATCTGTAAGGAGTACTGGGCACTATGAGGAGCGAGCCCCTCTACAGGTGATGGGGTTTGGCCAAATAGGAGGTTGTTTCCGTAAAGGTTGAAAAACCAAGAGGCACTTGAACATTACTACCAGGCGGTCACTGAAACACGCCTATCTCTGAACAGAAAGTAACCTGCCCCACCAGGCCTGAGTCCCAGAGAAAAAGTAGGAGCTCAGTGGGCTGTGCGAGCAAGCAAGCTCCACGCGGTGAGGACATCTCCCGACACATGGCCCGGCGGAGCTTCCCACCTCGCCTGCAGCCTCCAGGATGCGTGGGAATACCTGCAGCTGCGGCCGACTGACCGCCTCGGTCCTTCAGGCAGCGTCCCAGGCCTAAGGGCGGGCTCAGCACAGACCCAGAGAAGAACAGTGGGCTGACACTGCTGTCACCGCCGCTTCCCAATAACGAGTCCGAGCTTGACGCTGAACGCCGCCGTTTCCCACTCCGACGCGTCAGATTCATTGCGAACCCTTCTCGGCTATTCAGCTCAAGCCACAGTCCCAGCGCCCTATCGCTCCGGAGAATCCTGGCCTGGTGACAGGTGTGGTCACCATCTTCCCGCTGGTCTTCAAACTCAGGCCTCCAGGCCCGCCCCGGAACCATAGAGTTCTCAGCGGCGAGAGTAACCGGAAAAACCATAGAATCGTGAGGAAGGAGCGGCTCTCGCTGGTATCCGAAATTTCCGGCTTCCAACCGCTGTTGCTGGTTAAAATGAGAGGACTAGGGTAGGACCTAGATTAAAGGAGGAAAAATACGGAATCTTAATTTATAATCTGCGTTTATAATCAGACTGACCTAAAAGTTTTCCTTCTATTTTTTGTCCATTTCTGGTTTGAAGAGCAAGGTTATGCTAACTTCATAAAATGAGCTGTCCAATAAGTAGATCAGGGAAGTAGCTTTTAACATACTAGTATAGTATTTTTTTAATTATTCCAGATTGTGTGTGCAAAATATCATACAAGATAAACCTAGGGTTTCTAATGGAGCTTAATTTGCCTCTCTCTCCTAGTGTATGATGGTAGGGCCGGGGCTATTTCTGTACACAATTTCTATTTTAGCCCTCATACACCGTGAGGAATGTATGATAAGGAGTTGGGGGTTGCTGGCCGACAGACTCCTTAAATAGCGATATGAATGCTGCAAGAAAGGGGCTCTGAATGTGCCTGAGAGATCATTCTGAGCCAAAAGCTTATTAATGAATCGGTGCTCTACCGTTTGGCAAAGTAAAAGCAAACGAGTTCTGGACGTAAAGCGGTGCCCATTAATTACCTAGTTGCACAATTCATTTCACCAACCAAACCTAACAGGTGACAGGCATGCCCTGAAGAGGCTGTGCTATTCTAGAGCACTAAAAATCACAAAAAGCCACTCGGACAACAACAACAAAAAAGACTCTAATATAAGTCTGGGAAATAGCACTTGAACATCAATTCTCTTGTGCAAACCTAATTTTTTTTTAAGAAAGTGATTTAAATGACAGTATTTCAATGTTCCACAAGATGGAGACATCACTCCATGAAGGAAACATTTTTCTTCACCTTTTATGCGTTCATTCGTTCAACGTCTGTTAAGCATCTACTGTATGCTAGGCACTGGGTATACGGCAGTGAAAAGGCATAAAATGGATGAAATTGTTCTTGCTCTCAAAGAGAAAGAGTCTAGAGAAGGAGACAGATATTAAACGAATAAATTAATTCATGATTTTAAAGTGTGACTTGTGCGCAGGCAGAAATAAATGGAGTGCTAGCAAATAAAAGGGATCCTAACTTAGATTGTAGTCAGGGAAGAACTTTCTGAAATGCAGTATAACTTAGGAGTTAACAGTGCAACTCCGTAGTCAGCTAGTCTAGGCTTGAAAACTTAGTAGCTGTGTGATCTTGGGCAACTTGCTTAACCCCTCTGTGCCTCCCTTTCCTTGTCTACATGATGGAAGTAATAATAGTAACAACTTATTTGGTTCTTATAAGTACTGAGTAAGCCAATATATGTAAAGTGCTTAGAATAGTGCTGGCATATAATAAGTACTATTCAGAGAAAATGACATTTAGATGTTCAAATATAGCTCCCAATATAAATTCAGCCTTTTGATGGGAAAGAGAATAAATTAGAAATAATAGTAACAACTTATTTGGTTCTTATAAGTACTGAGTAAGCCAATATATGTAAAGTGCTTAGAATAGTGCTGGCATATAATAAGTACTACT
>NW_012133858.1:3073098-3085894 GCF_000956105.1 Propithecus coquereli
ATCCTCCTGCCTCAGCCTCCCGAGTAGCTGGGACTACAGGCATGTGCCACCATGCCCGGCTAATTTTTTCTATATATATATTTTTAGTTGTCCAGATAATTTTTTTCTACTTTTAGTAGAGAAGGGGGTCTTGCTCTTGCTCAGGCTGGTCTCAAACTCCTGACCTTGAGCGATCCACCCACCTCAGCCTCCCAGAGTGCTAGGATTACAGGCTTGAGCCACTGCGCCTGGCCAGAATTTTTTTTAAATACAGAAGTAGAATAATGTTAGACACCCAGAGCTAGATTTGGACAGGCTTGCATCCTCACTGTCTTAATCTGAAAAACAGATATGTCTCTGAAAGTGCTGCCTTTCTTGGGTTTTGCCTTTATGCAAAGGGTTTTAGATCTTACTTCTCACATTGCTAGGAACCCCAGATGCCTATCCCTCAGAACCTATAATCCAGACCCTCAGAGATCAGCAGACTTCACTATGGAAAACTTTCGGTCTAGTGTTTTTCCTATTCCTCTAGAATGTGTTTATGTGACATCTATGTCCTACAAGGAATTCCCTGATTTTATCAGCTTAGTCAGGAATTTGTAAAGATTTTTTAAATATAACATTTAGAATTGTAAGGAAGATGTGCCATACTAGAAGTGGTTTCTTTTTCAGCCTAATATTGCTGAAACCAGAAGCAATGAAACTCAAATGACAATAATTGATCTATATTCAAACATCTGATTATTTTAGCAAATTTGCATAAATAATCGAGAGTGCTTTTTCCATTGAAATTTCAGAGGTTATATGTAAAAATAAAATTTACACAAACTACATTTCTGAATTGACTAAAACAGAATCATCTAATCTACCCAAACTAAATACTCTGTGCTTCTCACATAGTGGAAGTGATTTGCCGAAGGGCAAAAAAGAAAGAGCTGGAAAATACATAAAAAATATGGAATGAGAGTGGTGCTGGTTAGGTGTAAAGTGCTCAGAGTAAAGGAGTTGCTAATTAAGGAAAATTTTGTGTTTGAAATCAGTGTTTTTCAGTTGGAACAAGTCCAGTGGCTACACATCAGAATACCCTGGGAAGCTTTTAAAATATTATCCTACTCCTAGGGATTCTGACTTAATTGGTCTGGAATGGAGTCCAGGAACTGATATGACTTAAAAGCCCCCCAGGTATTCTAATATGCTGCCATAACTGAGAACCATTGGTGTAACTCAAGGGAAGAAGCCCTTGAATTCAGGTGGCTTCAGTGATAAAGTTTTAATAAGAGGCTTAAATAAATACTTCATCTCCACAATGACCCAAAGAACTAGTAGAAATAGCTTACTCGTAGATGGAGATGAAAGCAAAATTGAAATAACTTCAAAGGTTTAGGTTAAAACATATCAGAAGGCTCAGAGCTGTTGGTTAGAAAGTTAAAAAAGGCCAAAAAAAAAAAAAAATCAGAAAACCAACTTGAAGGTGGTAAAACTAAAAAGTAAATGCCTGAAAGAGACTAAATCAATTGAATATATATGAACACAAACCTGTAACTTTCAAATGCATATATAGGCTTGTCTTAGTTTGGGCTGCTGTAGCAAAATACCTTAGCTGTGTAATTTATAAACAAGAGCAATTTATTGTTCGCAGTTCTGTAGGCTGGGAAGTCCAAGATCAAGACTCCAGCTGATTCGATTTAGTGTCTAGTAAGGGCCCATTCTTCATAGATGGCCTTTCTGGCTGAATCCTCACATGGCAGAAAGGACTCATAAGTTCCCTCAGGCCTCTTTTATAAGGGCATTCATGAGGGTGGAGTCCTCATGACATAATCCCCTCCCAAAGGCCCCACCTCTTAATACCATTGCCTTTGTAATTAAGTTTCAACATCTAATTTGGGGAAGGGAGGGGACACAAACATTCAGATCATAGCAAGGCTGCTTCCCCCTTTCTCTCACATGGTAATACTGTTGACTATTTGTATAGTAAATACTGTAGCAGACACTTTGAGGAAGAAGGGAAAACAGTAAGGCTGGAAATCCTAAGGGTGTGGTTTTAGGGTAGAAATAGCTTTTGATTAGATGAGGACAGGAGTGAGTACTTTGCCTTGCCTTTCCTGCCCATAGCTGCCCATATGGATAGGCCTTCCTGGTAGCAGCAAATTCAGACACATGCTGGGTTATCTCAACAACAACCCTGATGGACAAGGATATGCAGATTCTTCTCTTCTATGTAGTCTCACCTGCAAGAGCAAAGTAAGAGAGTTTCTGTTGGTTCAACAATGCCATCAGTATCTCATTATCTAGCAGACTCAGAACCAGCAGGAAAATATCTGGAAGGTATGATCAGGATTGGGCCACTTTCTAAGGCTAGAAGACATATAGTAGACATATAGTATAGGTAAAATATTACATAGTCAACATGAAAAATCATGTGATTCAGCTCAAACTAGCCCATGAGGCAGCTAAGCCACCCTGACCTCCAGTTCACCAAAACAGAGGCACTATAAATAGCTCTGGGGTTAAAAGCAAGGAGTTTACCCAGATTAGATTTGAATCCCAGAGCCACCATTTCCTAGCATTTTGACCTTAGGCAACATTACTTAACATTTTTCAGCCCCAGTTTTCTTTTCTAAAATTGAATTGTTAAAAATGCCTACAACACACCTTGCGGTAAGAATCAAAATATATTGCATATAAAGTACTCAGCATCAACACTGGCATGTAGTAAGCACTCAATAATTGGTAGATACCATTAATCTTCCTCTGGGGTATATTTAACATAGAAAACCCTAGAGCCAAAGGGAAAGATATCTGTTTGAGGCAAAGACAAGTTGCAATATTCATATTCACTATTATTTTTGATGACAAAGTTTTCTCATATCTTAGATAACTGAATACAATTCCTTCTCACTACAGCACTTTTATCCATTTATTTACCTGGAGAGTTTCTGCTTATTCTTCAGAACTCAGCCTAAATGATGCTTCCTCAAAAGAAAACCTTTTCTGACTCCAACAAATAGATTACACACCATTTCTTTGTGTTCCCATAGCATCCTTAATTTCCTTATTACTCCACTTAGCCCTACTTGACCATCACTATTAAATTATCTGTCTTCCCCACTAGTATAAACTCCATAAAGTCAAAGAGTATGTCTACTATGGTTGACTTTGTAGTCACCAGTCATGTCCTGCTGATAACTATTAAAGGCTTCAGGCATTCATTCTCTGAGTCTTCACTATAATGCTCTGAGGTAGTTAATCATTTCATCTAGTTGTTCTAGCGAGTACTGAGAGAGGTACTAAAGCCTCCAACTATAATGGTGTTTTTTTCTGGTTTTCCTTTCAGTTCTATCAGTTTTAGCTTCACATATTTGTTGTTTGGCACATACAAGTTTAGAATTGCATATTTTTACATAGGTGAATGTTGGAGGAAAATTAAAAAAAAAGAAAAATAGAATTGCATCTACATTTAGAATTGTCTTCTTGGTAAACTGACTTTTTAATAATTACATAATGTCCCTTTCTGTCCCTGGTAATTTTCCTGGCTCTGAAGTCTATTTTATCTGATATTAAGATAGCTACTCCAGCTTTCTTTTGATTAGTGTTTCCATTTTATCTTTTCCATTCTTCTATTTTCAACCTACTTATATAATTATGTGTGAAATTAGTTTATTGTAGATGGCATATAGTTGAGTCATGTCCACCTACCCACTCTGCAAATCTCTCTTTTAATTAGCATATTTAGATCATTTACATGTAATATAATTATTGATAGTGCCTATAGTGCCTCTATTTTGGTGAACTGGAGGTCAGGGTGGCTTAGCTGCCTCACGGGCTAGATTGAGCTGAACAGACTTAGGTCTGTTATTTTAGTTTTTGTTTTATGTTTTTTTGTGATTTCTTTTTTTTCCTTACCTTCCTGTGAATTGCTTGAACATTTTTCAAAATTCCATTTTGGTTTATCAAGTGTTTTTGAGCACATCACTGTACATCTTTTTAAAGTGATTTATGATTGTGTATATATATTTAATAATCAGCAATTATACATATTTATTTATATGTATAAAATGCCAATGGTCTTGGAATTTAGAGTGAATTGTAGAAAACTTACCCTCTTTACTATCTCCCCCATTTATAATTGTCTTAAATATTTTCTCTATATTGATGGAGAGCCACAATGAAGGTATAATTTTTATCTCAAACATCAAACAATTTAGAAAACTCAAGAGGAGAAGGAAAACCTACTGTATTTACCCTTATTTTTGTCTTTTTGTGGTCTTCCTTTCTTCTCGATGTTCTAAGATTTCTTCTTTTATTATTTCCTTTCTGTTTAGAGAAATTTCTTTAGCCATTCTCTAACAAACTCTCTTAATTTTTCCTTTATTTGAGAATATTTTGAATTTCCCTTCATTCTTAAAAGATATTTTTACTGAATATTTACTGATATTTTACTGAATTCTGGGTTGACAATTCTTTCAGCACTTGGAAAATGTTTCATCACTTCCTTCTGGCCTTCATGGTTTCTAATGAGAAATACACTGTCACTTGAATTATTTTTCATTATAGGTAATGTGTCATTTCTCTCTGTTTTCAAGACTTTTTTCTTTGTCTTTATTTTTCAGAAGTTTGACTATGATTTGTCTTAACATGAATTTGTTTAGGTTTATCCCACTTGCGATTTGCTCTACTTTTTCTGTAGATTTAAGATATTTGCCAAATTTTGGAAATTTTTAGTAATTTATTTCTTAAAATACTGTTCAGCCCATCCTCTTTCTCTCTGCTTCTGGGAATCTGATGACAAATATGTTAGTTTTTTTTTTTTTCATGGTCCCACAGGTCCCCACTGTCTTGTTCATATTTATCCAGGCTAATTTTCCCCTGTTGTTGAGATTGGGTAGTTGCTATTGTTCCATACCAAGTTTACTGATTCTTTCCTCTGTCCTCTCTATTTTGCTATTGAGTCTACATGGGAAGGAAGGAAGAAGGAAGGAAGAAGGAAGGAAGGAAGGAAGGGAAGGAGGAAGGAAGGAAGGGAGGGAGGAAGGAAGGAAGAAAGGAAGGAAGGAAGGAAGGAAATATGCAAACTATGTATTAGAAAAAAAGTATATATCCACAGACACACATAAACCAATTGTCCATTGTGTACTAGGAAAGAAAAGTTTAGGGTCATGTATATAAATGCATATAACTGAGGAACCCATCAGGAAAGGCTTCTATGATGAAGTATTTGAACTGAAACCTTAAGGATTAGTATAAATTAATCAGAAGAAATTGGAGGAGAAAAGGCATTCCCAGCACAGGCCCAGTGTGGGCAAGGGCCCTGAGTTTAGAAGGACCTTGGAGAATTCTAGAGACTTAAATGAGGTCAACACACTGGAGTGTGGTGAGAGACATTACCAAAAGATGACATAAAGAGAAGAAAGGACCAAATCATGCACAGCATCACCAGCCATAATGTTTGGCCTTTATTGGAAAACCTCTGAAGACTGGGAGAAAAACATGTTTCAATCTATATTTTTAAAATATGACCTTGATCTTATGTGGGAAAAAAGGAATGCAAAAAAGCAAAGGAAGAAAATGAGTTATGACATTATGGCCACCCTTAATATAAGATATACTGGTGACTTTTTGGTAATAGTGGAAATGGTGAAAATTATTCAGATTGTGCATCTATATCAAGATTCTATAGGACTTGTTTATTGATTAGTTTACTTTTTAAAAATTAATTAATTTTTTTTTGAAAGATGGGGTCTTCCTCTGTCACCCAGGCTAGAGTGCAGTGGCACAAACATAGCTCACTGCAGGCTCAAACTCCTGCGCTCAAGCAGTCCTCTCTCCTAAGCCTCCCAAGAAGGTAGAACTATAGGCTCACAACACCACACCATGTTAATTTTGTATTACTTTTTTAGAGATGGGGTCTTGCTATGTTACCCAGGCTGATCTCTCAAATTCCCGGCCTCAAGCAATCCTCCCACCTCAGCCTCCCAAGTAGCTGAGATTACAGGTGTGAGCCACCACACCCAGCCTATTTATTGATTAGATATAGGCTTCAAGGGAAAGCAAGGAGTCAGGGAAGACAAAAAAAAAAAAAAGCTGGAAAACCCTTGCCATAATTCAGCTGACCATAGCATTTCAATCGTGCTATTAATACATCTGCATAGCTGTTTTTACATTAATATGTTTATATTTTAAAATTCCTAGGCCTAAAAGGACCAGAAAAGTAACAAATGAATAAAGTGGAATGAGTGAGGACTATGAAAAGCTCTTTACACTTCTCTTCCTTAGAAATTTCATATGGCAAAGACCACCAACAGTTGACCCATAAGAGCTATTCACCTCTTCTTGCATAGTAACAAAACTATTTAGGAGCTCTGTGCCAGGAAACAGGGAAGAAGACCAAATATATTTATCAGTACATGTATTTGTCTTATTATAAATCACAGTATCACAGGTAGCCACTGTTCTAATTACTTTAGTGGTATTAATTGCTTTAACCTTGTGAAAGCTGTCAGAATCAAAATGGAGTCATTACTGTTAAAAAAACAAAACAAAACAAAAACCCTCACTAATAAATCCAGAGAAGCTCACAAAGAGAGTTTTCATGCTTATATACCTGATAACATCTGACTGGTGTCTCCCTTCTTGTTGATCTTGGTAGGCAAGGATAAGTATTTCAAAACAATTATGTAATCCTCCTCATTTTTTCCTTTAAACATCCTTGTCTTCCTTTACCTCCCTGAATACACACATAGTTTACTATGGCATGCATATTCCCATTGCAATGCTCTATTCCCAAATAATTATCTTTTGCTTTTAGACAGCCTGTCTCTGTTTGTTATTTATGTTGACATATGTGTTGTTAGAAACAGGACCTGAAAGAGATCTCTACTGGAATCAGCAATTCTTAGAACCAGTGTGCAACACTCACTTGAGGCCTTCGAGCCTCTGTTTCCCCAGCTTGCCTTTTCTGTCCTGGTGAGTCTTCTCTTCGTCTCAGCCTCCCTCTTTTTGGTAGAGGCTTTTTGATATTATTTGGGATCTAGTTTGGATAAGGTCACCTTAATAAAGAATCATGCATTCTACCTGGGATGATAAAAGACATTTTATCTTTTCTGGTAAGTCCCTTCTGGTATAAAGACATATGTCTTTCTGGGTTGAGTATTCTAATCTCTACAGAATTTACATTCTGTCTATAGTGCCTGTCTTTCCCAGTAACTTTACTTTCCGTGTGGTCTGCGCAGCCAGTGTAATATTTTTTTTGATAGGCATCCCTGAGAACACTCTTACCTTGGTTTCTTTTGATGTGGTTTGACTCTTTTCCCTTGCTTGTTTCTGAAAATCTTCCAAGAGCAAAAATAAACATTTTAAATGGTGAGTGCAAGATGGCTAATTAAAAGCTACTAGGTTGGTCACAACCATCTAAACTCCTGATATTCTCTGGCAGGATTTATAGGATTTTCTTTGCTCGTGAGAGATTAATAAGAAATGGAATGGGAGTCTCAAACATTGAGCATGACAGGGACTGCCAGCTACATATTATGGCCTGTTCTTGTACACATTTTTAAACTCATGGACAAAATTACATCAAAGAAAATCTGGAGCTTAAACAGTCATTATTTGAAAACCTGCAACTATAGAATTAACATGTGGAGTCTTCTAAGCTGTTTGTTTCTCTCTCCATGTTTTTCTGTCTACTTTGAATCTGCTGACTTTTCTACTGGTGCTGAGATAAAACTCACTGCTATGGCATTCCAGCCAAGATTATAGAATTAAAAAAAAAAAAGAAGTTTTAAAAGGCTTTCAAATTAATGGCTTTACAAATTACACCTCCATAGTAACCAACAACCTGGACATATTTTAGAAATATAAATTTAGGTTTGCATAATAATTGCATACAGGGCTAGAACACTTAATTGAAAAATTAATAATCTAAAAGAAAAAAAATCTAGATAAATGTTTATAAAAGGCTCTAAGATTAAACAGGTCAAAATCTTGAGCTCAGAGCAATAATATAAGGTATCGATGTCCAGCATAAAAAGTTGCTTTTTCTACCATGCAAAAGCCAAAAAGAAAAAGGTAGGAAAGAAAAACCTGCTAAGTTCTTCCCTGCCTCCATTTGCTAATCAAGCAAACCAGATCATCAAACAAAAAACAGATTTGTTACTAGTTCAAGGTTACTTGGAGATTTTGTTTTCCTTATACAATTCAGCCAGTCCTAGCTAAAAGGTAAACATTGAACATTCAACCCTAAATTCACTGGAAATTGAAAAAAAAAAGGAAAAAATGGGTGAAAAAGGTTTTGTTTTGTGTTTTTAAATCAAACTGCCATGGAAACTGCTTTACCCAAATTTGGTCTGCTGCCTGCATTAGATTACCTATGGGGTTAGCATAAGTTTTCAAAAGTAATCTAGGTAAACTGTTAATAAATAAACAAATTAGGAAAATGTAAATGGGATAAATGTCTATAAATAAGATTTTCATGTAATTTGAAATCTTAAAGTTGTGTTAAATTAAATAATAGATACTCATTAAATGTCTATGTCTTTTCAAAATAAGATTAAAAAATTGAAACAAATTACTGAACATAAATATGTTTTTTCTTGGCTTTTTAAATTTTATAGAAAGACTAAATATATTTGGGTCTATTAATATACATAAAAATTATGGGGAAACATGTTTCTAAAATTATAAAATTGTTCTAATCTATAAAATACTGATATGTGACAGTCAAAATTGCTTACTAAAAATTCAAGTTACTAAGAGTTCAAATTTTAGTTAATATATATAATTCTGTATATAAAGTATGCTCCAAATAGGTAAGATGTGTTTTTAATAAGAAAAAATTATTTAAAAGGCATAAATATGTGTTATGAGGAAAAAGAATAACCTTGTCTAATTTGGAGGTTATTTAAAGGGTGTTTCAAATACGGATTTAGGAAGGAAATAGAAAAAAGAGAGAAAGGTGAGTAAGAGAGATATGTTAAGAGAGTTATGGATATGAAAATATATTTTTGATAAGAAAGATTAAAAAGAAAAGAATAATTTTGTATGAGAAAAAATCTTGTATGGTAAATTTTTATCCTAAAGTAAAATTACTAGTTATTTAAGAAAGAGGAAGAATAGGACAAAGCAGAAAGTCCAAGCATGTTGTCAATGGTCTGAATAAGTTGTGATAAGGTTCATGAAAGAGGATTTACGAAAGAAATTTTGTATGTGATCAAGTTGGCTGTAATTAGAAGGGAAGTATTTATAAATCTTTCTAAAGATTGAGACTTTATATTAAAAATACACTAACGAAACCAAAAACTTTGGTGCCCTATGTTAGAACAACAAGGTTTTCTTAAAATATTTATGTGCTCTTAGTAAAACTGCAAGAGGTTTTGATTTTTAATTCTAAAGTCTGTTTCTTTAACAGCCATCTCCTACACTATAGTTTTTAAACCTGCCACATTTCTTCCTGAGATCTACTTAATTTCCCTAGTTTCAGGTTGGAAATTTTGTGTTTCATTCAGAATGGCAATTTCATTCTTGAGGTAAAATTTTTCTTTTTCAAGCTTCTCAGATTTACATCTCAGAAGTTCAGCTTTTGGAGAGACGCTTGGCGCCTGGCGCCTTCCCCGCCTCCCCCGCCGCGCTCTGGGCTGCTTAGTTCTCCAAGGGAAGGGAAGACGAGAGTAGGGAAATGAACACCCCACGGCTCTTCGTTCTGGGGACTCCCTTAGTCTAGGGGCTGAAGAGATTGACGAGAGCACACCATGTGTCGCCAGAATCGTGGTGGGGTCGGGCGGCGAGGTGACGCGATCACAAGGGAGACGCTTGTGAGAATTTCCTCCTTACCTGAAGCAGAGGGAACTTCCTGTGCCTTTCTTCTCATGAACGGTGAGGCTCGGTGCCCAATCTCTTCCAGACTCTGACACGCGACTGCTTTCGACCCACAAAAACAAGACCCGGAAGACCCTCTAGTGTGCAAACGAGAAGCTTCCGGAGCTTCTCACTCTAGAGGAACATTGGATCTTCATTTTCAACTTCAAGTATGAGATGATGTGGAGAGAGCCCCCGTGCAAATTTATCTGGGCTTGTGAAGTAACCTTGCTTTATAAAAATGGGCCCAATCGAAAGGCGAGGTTCCAAAATCTGATTTCCTGTGGGGATGGGTGATTAGTCAAGATCAGAGAGCTCCAAATGAGATCATTCTTGGCGGCTTTCAAGGCTACTTCTTGGCTACTCATGCGGTGGCCTGAAAGGCCCTATGGGTTGTCTATTTCTTAGCAGCGGGACACTACCCTCAGTAGTAGTTTTGAGTAGTCTGGTAAGTAGGAGAGCCCAAGGTTTAGGCAGGGTGCAGAGCGGTTATTTTGGGTGGGATCGAGAGTCTTCAATTTTATTTCCTTTGAGCCGCGTCAGTATTTGGGCTATCTCAGATGGTCCAGGAGCAACCTTTGTCAGTAATTTCATTTTTAGTCACTGTTAATTTTACCCATATATCATATGCCATGAAATGTGATTCAATGAGTCAGACCCACCCATTGTTGGTTACCAAGTCTAGATTCATGGTTTAATCTTAACTGTTCCCTTCTTAAAGGGATGATAATAAAGACAGATTTAGGCATTATCTTTGATCCCGTACAAGTTTATCATTCCAGTTTTAGTCAAAGTACATTAGAAATCCAATGTGTCTTATTGGCTTCCCAGTTATAAGTAATTGATCCTTGTAAATCCTGTATGGTAGACTTCAAATCCTATGAGAGGAGTCTCATCCAAATGAGTAGCAGTCTGTTGAACGTATCTATCTACTCTTTTTAAGTGAACTTTTTATTTTAGAAAAGTTTTAGATTTAGAAAACTTACAAACATATTACAGAGAATTCTCATTTACCACCCCCATCCAGATTTCCCTATTATTGTCATCTTACTTTGGGATGGTACACTTCTTGCAGTTAATGAATCAGTATTGATACATTACTATTAACTAAAGTCTATATTTTGTTCAGATTTCCTTAGTTTTTATGTGATGTCCTTTTTCTGCTCCAGGATCCAAACTGGGATCCCACATTATATTTACTTGTCATGTCTCCTTAGAGTCCTTTTGGTTGTGTCAGTTTTCAGGCTTTTCTTGTTTTTGATGACCTTGACCTGGCCTTAATTGGCCAGGTATTTTGTAGAATGTCTCTCTACTGGAATTTGTTGTGTTGTCTCATTATTTGACTATGGTTAAGGGTTTTTGAAAGACTACAGAGGTAAAGTGGCATTGTCATCACATTGTATCAAGGGTACATACTATCAACATGCCTTATCACTATTGACATTAACCTTGGTCATCTGGCTGAGGTAGTGTGTCAGGTTTCTCCACTGTAAACATACTCGACCCCTCCTTCATACTGTACTCTTTGGAAGGAAGTCACTATGTGCAACCCTCACTTAAAGAGTGAGGATTTATGCTCCACCTCCTTGAGGGTGTAGTAGCCAGATAAATTATTTTACCCATCTACTTTTTGTCTATCCCCTTAGTTATCACTCTCTGGAGTCTGCAATACTCAGTATTGAACTATGTACAGACTAGTAACATGTTCCACTGTTAAGCATAAAGAGCATTGTAATGGAAGATAATAAATGTTCTTCTCAACTTTTTAATAACCCAAAAAAAAAAAAAGTTCAACTTTTGCTGGCCCTTGCTGCACGTGATTTTCAGGTCGTACATCATTGCCGTCTGTTCTTTCTCCTCCTAAAAAAGATACATCTTTTTGCTTGGCTAACTCTCCTTCAACCTTTTTGTCAACTCTTATAACTTTTTTTAATTTTTATTTTTGGCCACTAACACCTATCTGTAACTTACCTATCTGTAACTAAAAGTTACCTATCTGTAACTTTTTTCCCTCTGCTTCTAACTCTGTTTTTATGGCCTGATGCTAAAATATTTATCTTGAAGGTCTGGAAAAGTGATATTTTCCTCCAGTAAAACTTAATTTTGTGCTCTTGGCTTTTCTTGATATGTCTCCATGTTTGAACAAGGACCCTAGCAGGTAGGAGTTAGGGAGGAGTCTTAGACCTCTGACAAGCCCAGGAGGAGGGAGAGCTGGATGAGAAGCAAACTGAGGGTAAGGAAGAATGAGCCAATCAGATTTTCAGAAACAGAACCAGCTCCTGGCATAAGGGTTCTTTCTTTGGAGCACCAGCCTTCTAGAATGAATAAGTAGATTAGCAAGAATGAAGGCACAATATACCCAACAACCATAGTCTATGCCGTATAATTTGCATAGTATCTTCCCTTGGTGAGAGTGGAGATCAACACAGCTCCTACACCCTTTATTGCTCCTTCCAGACAATTCCCCTCTGTCTCAACAGAAGCCATGGGCTTCTACTCCTGCTGATGATTTTCTCCTTGCTCATTTCTGAAGCTGGGAATCTTTGCTATCATTCAGGAAGCCCTTGGCCAGCACATTTTCTTCCCCTCAGTGCTACAGACAATCCTACACCACTGCCTCTTCATACACTAGCCTCTATCTGTAAGGGAGGAATCTGCATTTCCTACTCAGTTAGGAAAGCCGGTAGGCGGAGTAAAAGAAGATGGAGCTGCCTGATGGCAAAGCTGGGATGGCCTTTGCTCTGGATCCACTCAAGGTAAAACTCAGCACTCAACCAGCCAGACTGAAAATGGGGGGCACATGGAGAAAGGATTCAACAAATCTGATTTTTTTGGCTAGGTGCAATGGCTCACGCCTGTAATCCTAGAACTTTGGGAGACTGAGGTAGGAGGACCCCTTGAGACCAGAAGTTCAAAACCAGACTGAGCATGAGCAAGACCTTATCTCTACTACAATTAGAAAAATTAG
>NW_012133858.1:3086353-3088183 GCF_000956105.1 Propithecus coquereli
TTGCATTCACTTGAAGGAGATGAGGAAACATAAATATATTAATTCATTATATTTTAAAATGTTTTCCAAGTTCATTTTTATTGTTGTAGAATAATTCATATAATGAATGTATTATTATGTATTTGCCTATTCTACTATTTATAGACATTTAGTTTTACTCCAAATTTTTTTCTTTTTTTAATTTAATTTAATTTGTGCATATTTTCACCTTAGAATGTGACCTTAACTCCAAAATTTTGACAATAAAACAAATACTATAATGAATATTATTGCATAGTTATCCTTTAAAGCATATTTTACATCTTTTTATAAATTCCTTTGAATATGAATAATGGGTCAAAAGTTTATATGAGCCTATGAAATGTTAATGATGGTCACCTAAAATAAATGAATGAGTGTGCCAACAATACCTACCCTTGCATCATATTTTAAGCAAGAGAAAAAAAGGAAAAAGAAAGGTGATTTAATTCTTGGATTAAATGGGATTTCCTTTTGATTATCTTTCCATGTGCCTATTGGCCATACATGTTGCTAGATTCCAAGTTCCGTGTGGGCAGAGACCCCTTCTTTTTTTTTTTTTAAATTATTAAACCAGGGGAAAGCATGAACGCAGTCCCCCACTACCACAAATTACGCAGTCGAGTTTCCCGCATTTGGGGAAATCGCAGGGGTCAGCACACCCCGGAGTGCAATGGATGAGCCTCACCCTGGGAAAACCACCTTCGTGATCATTGTATCTCCCCTGCCAAGTACCTTTTCATTCTTATTTGTCATTGTGTCACCAGCATTCAGTGCACTCTATGCAACACATGATAAATAGTGTATATAAAGCAAATGTTAACTGACTTGTAGTTCGGTTAAATTTTTAGATACTGAGTGGATCCATTTCTGGGAGACTGGACTCAAACGAACCAAACTTGAAAGACTGAAATGTAAATGACACGTCAATTTATTAAATTCATCATTTAATGGCAAGCTTTGGGGGAAGGGAGTGGGTGTATGTTTGTGGTTGGGGGATGGGCTGGTCAGGGGTGGCTAAGAACAGAGGCAGTGAGACCAGTGAGAAAGCCATTATAGTCACCCAGGAAAGACATGATGGCTTAATATTTCAGAGGAAAATCGAGAAAGATTGAGGGATTGACAAAATTGAGATCTCAAGAGAAAAGTACCAAAAGAAATATAGAAATACCAAGAAAAAGAGAGTATGTATATGACAGAGAGAAGAAATTGTATAGGTAAAATAAGTAAAAGAGATCATGAAAGAGCAAGATTAAGATTGACAGAAATAAACAGAAATTGATATTGATTTTGAAAAAAATGTTGAGAAATAGATATCAGAGTGAGACACTGTCAGAGATTTGGAGAGAGTAAATGAGAGAATTAGAGAGAAACTGAGAAAATATTGAGTCTATGAGAGAGATAAATTGAGTTTTGAAAGAGATGCAGAGAGAGGAAGGGGGAAAAAGAAGAAATAGAGAAAGGTTGGAAAGGAGGAAGAGACAGGTAAAGAGGAGTGCAACAGACAGGAGTAACAGAAATCGGTAGGCATAGATAGCTAAGGGACATTTAGAAAGAGTGAGATACTGAGAAAGAATAAGAGAGATTTTGGGCTAAATTGTGAGGTTTCTCTGTATGCGTTGTGTTCTCTTTCTGGAATACTTGTCAATGGTTATCCCATTTCCCTGGATTGAGCCTTTAATGCTGAAATTTTTTCTTTCCTTTCGTTTGTAGCTTTATATTTTCTTTACTTTGGGTACATTTCTCACTCTTGTCACATGGTGACTTTCTGTCTCTTTGGTAGGATGCAGAGCATGAGCTCTTTTTTTTTTT
>NW_012133858.1:3095743-3096695 GCF_000956105.1 Propithecus coquereli
CCTATTATATTTAATGAGATATTTGCTATATGTGTGGCTTTTTCTTCATTCCTGAAGTTCTAATTTTCCCTCTTATATAATTTATCTTCAGCCTAAAGAACTTCCTTTAACAGATCACTGGCCATGGCTTCTCATAGTTCTGAGAAGGACTTCATTTCATCTTGATTCTTGTAAGATACTTTCCCTGGATATAGAATTCTGAGTTGGCAGTTCTTTCCTTTCAGCACTACAAAGATTTTGTTCCACTGTCTGTCTTTGTTTCTGATGAGAACTCTGTGGTCATCTGATCTCTCATTTATTTTTTCATGTGTAGATTGTAACAATCTCAAAGAAATATCCCCTACTCTGAGTCACAAAGATATTCACACACAATTTCTTTTAATATTTCCAGAGTTTAATTTTTTGACAAATACATCTGGACTATTTCTCTACGATATAAAAGTGAATTATTTTCCAGCTGAGGCAAAAGCTTTGCAGGTTAACCCCTCTTGCCTGAGGTCATAGAGCAAACCCAGGCCCCTTGAGAACGTCGCTGTCCAGTTAATGAATTAGCTCATCAGCATTCCCTATGTCATATAGGCCTTCCATCTCAGATTTCAGAAACCCCGATGAACAGAACGACCCCAGAGATTCCCCAGCCAGACCCTTCTATCAACATGAATGATTGCAGCATGAACTTGATGTTACCACAAGATCCAGCTAGGCATGGTGAGTATAATTCTCCTTTTTCCTCCCTCTCCTTCTATTGTACTCTTCTCATGGGGCCCTATAATTGCAGTTTGCACTTGTTTTAAAGCAGCTATTGTCTGTTGTATTTTATTTTTAAAAATAAAAGTCAAAAGTCAAAAAGTCTTCCCATCATAAAAGAGGAAGTTAAACATTTCAAATTAAATGGGCTTTTGGCCCATGGTTGATTGAAATTATGATATATCAGTTAAGAACACATGATACA
>NW_012133858.1:3096745-3099465 GCF_000956105.1 Propithecus coquereli
ATATACTATATTAATACATCATGCAATATTGTAATATTGCTATTGTATGTTATTGCATCATTTTATTACTACATTTACTCTGCAGATTGTATTGAAGAACAGATGCTTTGTTAAGTTTAATTTCCTTTTCTTCTTCTTTTTTGTTTTTTTTTTTTTTGAGACAGGGTCTCACTCTGTTGCCTGCGATAGAGTGCAGTGGTATCATCATAGCTCACTGAAACCTCAAACTCCTGGGCTCCAGTGATCCTTCTGCCTCACCTGGGCCTATAGGTGTGTGCCAGCATGCCCGGCTAATTTTCTATTTTTTGAATAGACAGGGTCTTGCTACATTGCCCAGGTTTGTCTTGAACTCCTGGCCTCAAGCAGTCTTCCAGACTTGGCCTCCCAAAGTGCTAGGATTACAGGCATGAGCCACAGTGCCCAGCTGAATTTCTTTCCAATCAAATGTCAAGCCCTGGCCCATCCCTTGTTATTTCAAACTTTTTGATCTCAGAATCTCTTTACATTCTCAAATTATTGAGGACCACAAAGAACTTTTGTTTCTGTAGGTTACATCTATAGATATTTACCACATTCAAAATGAAAATTGAGAAATTAAAATCTATTTATTCATTTCAAAATAAAATGATAAATGCATTATATCTTAACTATATTTTCTACAAAAATATAATGAGGCCAATAGCATTGTTTTACATTATAGTAAATTTGGCTTAATAGAAGACAGAATTCTCTTCTGTTTTTGCATTCATCTTTTATGATATATTATTTTTTTTTCTGAAGTGTAAGAAGGAAATCTCACCATGTGTAGATAGATATAAGATGTTAGAAAAGCAAGGAGTGTTCTAATAGCTTTGGGGATAATTGTGGATAGCCTTTGAAACTACAACACAAACTCAACAAGTGATAGTTTCTTAAAGATGTGAAAATTGAAATTTTATCACTGGACCTTTCATACTCTCTCACATTAAAATCCATTGGTCTACATTAAACTTTGAGTGAACCTTGTACCCATGCATGATACTGTAACATTACACACTTGGTCCTTTGCGAAATACTGGTCTACGAGTTATGAAGCTCTTCTAAATGTGTTCCACTGTAAAACTGTGAAAATGAGAGTGAAACAGTAACAATATTATTATGAAAATAACTTTGACCTGAAGAACTCCTGAAAAAACCTCAGGGACCCTCAAGGGCCTGCAGAGCACTTTGAGAATTTCAGCCCTAGGTCATCTGAACTTTCATAGTAATTGCCTCTCCCTCTCCCACTTCCCTTCTCCTCCCCACGCATTCTCTCTCTCCCTCTCTCCGCACCTCTTCTGTAAATTCTTTCCCAGCAGAAACAAAAATAATCTATGTTTCCCTTCCACTGACACTTACCTCCTCATAGCTAATTGTTTCCAAAGGTGAAATAAAGGTACAATGAAGCAGGAGCCAAAAAATAAATGGGTAAAAAGAAGTCGTAATTGCTTTTAGAAGGAAAAGCACCCATGCTAAGAAAGAGCTAAGGGGACATTGTGAAGTGATAGCTTCTACAGGTTAGTGCTTGTAGAAGTTTAAACTGAGAAATTACAGGTGAGTGTTGACTTAAGTATTAAGTGGGAGACAATAGTGGGGAAGAACATCTGCAAATACCTGGAAACAGGAGAATCACGATTTGTTCAAAGATTGAAGGGAGTCCAGTGCGGCCAGAACACAACCAAGGAGAAGAGGGGAGAGCTCAGCCAGTGTCTCACATTTGCAGGGCCAAGACAGAATACAACTCAGGCCCACATACCATATATCTATTTAAAAGTTGTAAATCAAGGTAGCAAACTTTTAAGTAAAATACCTTCTCCTGCCTACCTTGACAAACATATCTTCCTGGAAGTCAAGATTCAAATTTTGAATTCTTGGGTTCCTTGAAGTTCTATACAGAACATGACAATGGAGGAAGAGCTGGCCGCAGCACCAGTGCCCTCACCCTCATCCTCGCCTCTGTATGTCCAAGATCCAGGCTCTGTTGACACTCCTTGACCAACAGTCCCCCCTTGAGCCAGGGGAGTGCACATCCACAGCATGTTCTCCCCTCGGGAGGATGAATTCAGGAAAGATACTGTGCAGTCCGCAGCAAAAAATCCTCTGGGCCGTGATATGTGGAGTGTGATTAAGAAGCGGGCAAGTATTCCAGGTCATAATACTTTTGTCCTGCAGACTCCATACCCGCACAGAAAGAGGCCCTTTTAAAGCTATGCTAAGTCTTGTTCGAAGACCAGTAATATCCGCATCACCTGGGAGCTTGTTAGAAATGCAGGCTCTCAAGCTCTACCCTAGACCTATGGAATCAGAATCTATTTTAACAAGATTCCCAGGTGATTTGTATACCTATTAAAGTCCGAGAGACATAGAACTCAATGAAGGGATTCAAGACAAGGACTGTTTTGCCCAGGTCAAGGGGCAGCACTGCCTGTTCCTGTAAGGCTCCCTAGGCCAGGATCAGAGAGGATGTGGAATATATCCCACCTGCACTGGGGAGTCAATGAAGACTCTGAGCAATACAATTACATGGTCTGATTAACTTTTCTAAATAGCAATAGATCCCATCTCTCGAGCATTACATTGCATCAGATCTTGTGATTTACAGGTAGACTCTCAGTGATTCTTCATTTTCCTGGTTTTGGTAGTGTGCTACATTTACCCAAGATGTCACCACTGGCGGCGGCTGGGTGAAGGGTACACAGCAT
>NW_012133858.1:3099610-3101365 GCF_000956105.1 Propithecus coquereli
TTTTTTTCTTTTCTTAAAATTTTTTTTCTTCTGGTGTTTTGTTTCTAGATCTTATACCTTAATCTAAGACTTGTGCCCTCTGGCCTAGCTGGCAGAGAAGCAGATAGGGCTAGGGCGTCAGAAACCCCTCCCTAGTCCGGAGAAGCCTAGGCCAGCACGCTGATGGTGCTGCTATAGCATGAAGCAGGAGTCAAGTCTGTTATGGTCAAAATTGATGCCCGCTCAGTCCCAGAATAGTGCTTGCCACCAGTATGCACTCAATAAATAAGTGATGAATAAATGAATGAATGAATACAACAAATGAACAGATGGATGAATGAGAAAGACTTCAGTCAGTCTGAGGAAGATGGTGGCAGGGGCGAGTGGGCAAGGCATTACAGAGAAAATAAAATTAAAGGTCAAGAAAAAGCATGAGCCAGATGCTTAGATATTCCATTTAATATTTTTGGAAGACAGTTGACTGGGGGTAACTGAAACCTCAAAAAGAAAAACCATGGATAAGGAACTACTTTATATTACTAATCATTATCCTCTCAAACATGAATGGATTAAATCATCCATATTAAAATTTTCAGATTGGATTACTATTTTGAAGATAACACACCTACAACTTTAAACAAGTGTAAAAGTGAAGAGGTGGTTACATCAAAAGAACACAAGAGCTAGCTCAAAGGGTTGTCAAAGGTAGGAAGTTTGACAATAGAAAGAATAATGACTCTGTTTCCAGCAACATTTGTACTAAGCTGTCAGCAAACTTTTACTGAATGAATGAATGAAGGGCGGGACATCAGGGTGTGTCTGGGTGGTACAGGGGAGGGGTCTAATTGAATCAAAACTTACATTTAAATACACTGTCTTTCTCCATGAGGACATCCTAAAGAGACTGCATTTCCAGAGAAACACACCAAGCAGAATTGAAAATGGATACTCCAAGGGAATTCACGACAGGTAAGCAGGGGGAGATGGGGAGGCAGGGAGGAGGTAGGAAGGGCAGAATGTGGGGCTTTAACTGGTCAAAGAGGATTCAAAAGACCAAAAGAGCAAGACTGAAGGATGAGAATCACTCACAGGTTCGCATTGGAGGGAGATGATAGAGAAAGGGTTGTAGGCTGAGGACAGAAGGAAGGTCAGAAGGTCTGATTGCCTCGTGAAAATCAGGGAGTGAACGTGAGACTCCTGTTACCGAGGGTGGGTGTGGGACTCCCAAACTTTCCCAGTCTGTGCTAGCATTGCCTTTGAAAATCCTCATTAGAATATAAGCTCCATTACGGCAACTATTTGCGTGCTTTGTTTGTTGCAGAATCAGCAGACCTATCTAAGTACCCACTTGTGGGAGGCAGACAATAAATATTTGTTGAGTGAATGCAGTGCTCCTGCTAGGAATTCTGTCTTATGCTCTCCATAGCCCTGATCAGGAAAAACACTAGTCCAGTTGAATCCTTTGCTTCTATGTTCGATGTGCTAATTTAAGCTGCAGACTTCCAACACCCTTCTTGGGAAAGTGGGCTGAGGTTTAGATTATGTGTACAAGAGTCAGTAGGACCTGATTCACTCCCAGCTATGCTTTTCCTCTAGCTGTCCAAATGTTAAGACCTTTCCTCTCTTCCCTTTATGAGAGGTTGATAATAATTATACTTTACCCCACGTGTTTTTCAAGGATCAAATGAATCATGTATATGAAGCACTTGGATATCTGACACATGGAAAGCATCTCCAAATGTTATTTCATTTAATTTTTTTTTGTTTTTTGAGGCA
>NW_012133858.1:3104998-3114570 GCF_000956105.1 Propithecus coquereli
CTTCTATTGTACTCTTCTCATGGGGCCCTATAATTGCAGTTTGCACTTGTTTTAAAGCAGCTATTGTCTGTTGTATTTTATTTTTAAAAATAAAAAATAAAAGTCAAAAAGTCTTCCTATCATAAAAGAGGAAGTTAAACATTTCAAATTAAATGGGCTTTTGGCCCATGGTTGATTGAAATTATGATATATCAGTTAAGAACACATGATACAGAGCAAGTGAGAATGTTTTTGTAGGAGAGAAAGTCTGAAGCATATGCAGATAGAAATAAAGAAAGCTCCTTTTTCAAGGCAGGAATATTGTGGCCCAATATTGTGGGAAAGTGAGAAAAAAGAAGCTCATTATGTAGAGTAGTAGTGTATAAATGTATACAGAAATTTATTTACACTTGGATCTTATTCAGTTATTCTGAAATGTGTACCTTGGAGACTTTCCTGTACTTGTACATATTGTCTACTTTTTAAAAAATATATGACTGTACAAAAATTAGTTGTGTTTCTATTCACTAGTAACAAATGAAAAAATGAAATTGTAGAAACAATTCTATTTAGAGTAGCATCAAAAATAATAGCATACTAAGAAACAAACTTAACCAAAAATGTAAAAGACTTACACACTGAAAACTATAAAATATTGCCAAAAGAAATTAAAGAAGGAACAAATAAATGAAATGATACCCCATGTGCATGGGAAGACTTGTTATTATGAAAATGTCAACACCACCCAAGTGATCTACAGATTTAATGCAATCCCTATAAAAATTTAAATGGTGACCTTTACAGAAATAAAAAAAAAAAATCCATCCAAAATTTCACACTAAATCTCAAGGGATCCCAAATAGCCAAAACTATCTTGTAAATGATGAACAAAGTTAGGAGTTTCATACTTCCTAATCTCAAAACTTATTACAAATTATAGTAATCAAACCATGTGGTGCTAACATAAAGACAGACATATGACCAATGAAAAAGACCAAAGTTCAGAAATATATTCTTTTTTTAAAAAAAAGGTCATAGGAAAATCCCAAGTACTATGCTTATCTTATCTAGTTAATTAATTTGAAATGGGGGTCTTACTATGCTGCCCAGGCTGATCTTGAACTCCTGGCCTGAGGTGATCATCCCACCTCAGCCTCCTGAGTAGTTGGGATTATAGGCATGTGTCACTGTTCCCACCCAGAAATACATTCTTGAACGTATATGGTCAAATGATTTTTGACAAGGGTGCCAAGACCATTCAATGGGGAAAGGACAGTCTCTTCAACACATGGTGCTGGGAAAACTGATATACAAATGCAAATAAATGGAGTTGCATCCTTACCATATACAAAAATTAACTCAAAACAGATCAAAGATCTAAATGTAAAAGCTAAAACTATAAAATTCTTAGAAAAAGCATAGGTAAAAAGCTTTGTGACACCAGATTTGGCAATGATTTCTTGAATATGACACCAAAAGCACAGGCAACAGAATAAAAATTGATAAATTGGGCTACATTAAAATTTAAAAACTGCATCAAAGGACAAAATCAATAGAGTGAAATGGCAACCTATGGAATAGGAGAAAATTTTTGTGAATCATATATCTGATAAGGGGTTAATATTCACAACATATAAAGAACTCGTAACAACAAAAACCAATTAAAAGATGGGCAAAGTTCTCGAACAGATATTTCTCCAAAGAATATATACAAATGGATAATAAGCCCATTAAAAGATGCTCAGCATATTAATCATTAGGGAAATACAAATCAAAATCACAATGATATACCACTTCACACCCATTGGGGTGATGACTATCAAAGAAACAGAAAATAACAAGTGTTGGCAAGAATATGGAGAAATTGTAACCCTTGTGGAAATGTAAAATGGTGTAGCCACTGTGAAAAATAGTATGGTAGTATCCTAAAAATTAAAACTAGAATTATCATGTGACCCATCAATTCCACTTCTGGGTATATACCCGAAAGAATTTAAACCAGGGTCTCAAGGAAATATCTGCACTCCCATGTTCATAGAAGCATTATTCACAATAGACAAGAGGTAGAAGCAACCCAAATATCCATCAATAGATGAATGTATCAGCAAAAGGTGGTATATACATACAATGGAATATGACCTTAAAAAGGAAAGAAATCCAGTCATATGCTACAACATGCATGAGCCTTGAGGACATTATGCCAAGTGAAATAAACTAGTCACGAAAAGACAAATACTATATGATTACATTTATGAGGTACCTAGAGTAGTCAAATTGACAGACAAAAAGTAGAATGGTGGTTTACAGAAACTAGGGGGAGAAGGGAATGGAGAGTTTAATGGGTATAGAGTGTTCAGTTTTGCAAGATGAAAAGAGTTCTGGAGATTGGTTGGACAATAATGTGAATTACTTACTACTGAACCATATACAAAAATATGGTTAGGATGGTAAATTTTGTTATGTGTACTTTACCACATTTAAAAAATATGTAAGTAACAACAGAAATGAGTGACTAAGGCAATGATCTCAATCAATCAAGGTTCATTAAACCCACTTTAAGGCACACAAGCCACAAATCCTCCTGGAGCTGTTTTTCCAAAGAGGTTTTCAGGAGGTTTAGTATTTATGCATTTCATTAAAGGGAGGGGAAGGCATGTAGGAAGAGGGACAGGTAGGCAATAAGGTAAATGGCTACATTCTTGTGAGACTTTAGTTAGAAGTCTAAGCAATCTACATTTTACATAAGATAAGGTGAATGAAGAGAAAAAGAAAATAAAGGAAGAATCAATTATGCAGACATCTCTGGGTAAGTGGAGGAGCCACTGATCTTGTCTGTACCTTGTTCTGTACCTGGAAGATAAGCTTGTAATCAACATTATCAGCGTGGAATTGAAAAGACTTTAGTTTTAGGAGCTAGACTAAAGACTGCAGACCTAAAGTTAAAAATAGCATGTCCTCGTTTATGGGAGGCCAGCAAAGAATTTACCTATGAATAATCTGTAGGAGGCCTTTCACTTTTCTGTGGGAATGTGGCTAATGCACAATGTTAGTAACAGCTATTTATTTGGAAGAGGATATTACATAACTCAACCTCTAGACTTGACCTTCTCTTTTGCATAAGGAGTTGGGGGGTGGGGGTCCTGAGATGTTAAATTTTCCTTCACATGAATATATATATATATATATATATATATGACTGTGTACTATTCCAAGCTCTGGATATATGAAAGGTTATTTTACCTATTGATAAATGTTTTAACTTCCTAAAAGTAAATATTCTCAGTTAAATGGTATAAAGTATATTAAAATAAAAGATTAAATTCTTCTTGAATCTTGTATCAGGTTACATACCAACTAATAATAAATGAGGATATACATCAGCCACATTATTAAAAAGTCTTGATTTATAACTAATACTAATAAACACTTTTGTGTTTATTTTGGCCAGTCCGATGACTATGTGTCATGGTGTTTGCCTCTTGTGATAAATCTCCTAGGAGTTCTTTGAGCTTCTTGTACCTGGATATCTAGATTTCTAGCAAGGCCAGGGAAATTTTCCTCCATTATATCCTCAAATAATTGATCCAACCCTCTTGTATTTTGTTCTTCACCCTCATGGATGACTATGATTCTTATGTTAGGCCTCTTCACATAATCCCACATTTCTTGCAGGCTTTGCAACTTTTCTCTTATTTCTCTGCTCTATCTCTGCAACTGACTTGTTTCATTGAAAGGTGTTATCTTCAATCCCCGAGATTCTTTCTTCTGCTTGATCTACCCTATTCTTGAGGCTTTCCACTGTGTTTTGTAGTTCCTTGAATAAATTCTTCATTACTAGAAGTTCTGTTTGATTTTTCATTAATGTTTCAATTTCTTTAGTGAATTTTTCATTCATTTCCTGGATTTTTTGGAGTTTTCTTTGTGTTGGGTATACATCTTTTCTTGCATTTCATTGAGTTTTCTTACAATCCATGTTTGATATTCTTCATCTGTCATTTCAGTGTCCTGATTTTGGTTGGTGTCCATTGCTAGAGAGGTGGTGTTCCCTTCTGGGGGTGTGCTTTCACTTTGATTCTTCATACATCTAGAGTTCTTTCTCTGATTCCTTCCCATCTGGAGCAGCTATTGCTTCTTACCTTTGGATTTTTGTTTAGATAATGACCGGCCCAGTTTAGTCTCTGAATCAGTACGTGGTGCTCGTTGGTGGGAATTGACCACACCATGTGTGATGAGTCAGTAAATGCAGTAAAAGCATATGCAGATTGACCTCCTTGTCAGTAGGTGGTGCTTGGCCAGGAGGAGCAAGCTTCGATGTTGTTTTTGGGTCCTGGGAATAGCTCTAGTTCCTCTGGAGGAGCACTCTAGTGCCCCAGGTGGTGGGTGGCACTCTGGGACTTCCAGGTGTGTCCTTATTCTCTACCTCAGCAGGGGCAGGTGGGGGAGTGAAGCTAGGTGGGGCTGGGTTGGGTGAGTCTGCCCTCAAGCTCCACAAAAAATGCCTTTGGCAGGGGTCAAAGGTCTGTTCCCTACCTCTGGGCAAAGCTGCCAGGGAGGGGCCAAAGTGGCGCCACTCGGCCAAAAATTCTGCATGTGGAGGTGGGGTTGTCTGAGATCCACAGTCTGGCAGTCTGGAGCAGGCCTTGTTCTTTCTACCCTACCCTATTCCGTGGTTTCTCCTGGACTTCTGTTGGCAGGCAGGACCTCAAGCCAGCTGAGCTTCCCTATGACTATGATGCGGGCTGGTAGGTTCCCTGCCCAGGATCCTGGCCTGAGCTGGGAATGTGGCCTTCTCATGGGAGGAGAGGTACCCCTCAAGCACACTGCCACTAGGACCCACTCTGATCTTCCCCTGAAGGCACATACACCTCAGTAGACTAATTCACATATATTCCCTCTGTGCCTCCGGGCAACATGATCAAGACCTGGGTGTGCAGGATCTGGCCTGTAGGCCTGTCCCCCAGGCCCAAGAGATCAATCCCAGACCATGCCAGGGAGAAGAATACTGGTCCCAAGTTACCCATAGAGGCCCAAGCTGGATCAATCTCCTTCTGCCTTGGGGTTTTTCCTGCTCTGCAGGAGTCACCAGACAAGTAGCACCAGGAAGGAATGGCGGGTAGGGAGTTCACAATCTGAGCACCCCTCAGTCCACTGCAGGGCCCCAAAAGGAAAGGTCCAAGCCCTGTTCCCTATGGATGCCTCCAGGTGGTGGCTAAATTGTCTGTCTCGGCAGCCGTGAGTAGGAGAGGGAAGGGGAGAATGAAGGACTAGGTGGAGGCAGGATTGCATACTGGTAGTCACCAACCCTCTCTCAGGGAGGTAGTCCTCCCTGAATGACCAGGCTCTAGAGTCCCGCAGATCTCCCAGGACCCACTGGACCCCTGTGGCTCCTGAAATCTGGGCCGGAGTTGGGAAATGTCTATATGGGGATGAGCAAGATGGATCCTGAGGAGTTGAAGCCCCCCAGGAAGGACAAGGGTGCCTGGTGGGTAGAGAAGCAACATGGCACCTGCCAACCAGCCAGGGTCTGTGGGGCGAGAGGCACCCTGAGGGAGCTGGGAACCTGGTGCCCTGTCTGCAAGATGCTCTCCGCTCACTGGCACCAGTAGTCTGTTGGCTGGTGTCAGCAGCAGCTTGGGAGCCCACCAGCAGTCCAAGATGCAAGGGAGGGGAATTTTAACCACTCCACCTACCTTTCTCTCTAATCTCGAAGCCTCTCGGTTTAATCCCTGCTGTTGCCTTTCTTCTTACAATTCCTCTACAGAATCTCTTCCTGTGGAGTCTCCGGTAGGTTGAGGCACCCTTCCTTCCGACCCTCATCTGATCTATGTTTGGCTGTCTGATTTTTTCTTTTTCGTCTCTTTTCATCCTTGCAGAGATGCTCTGGCTGAAGGTGTTTCTTGTCTGCCATCTTCTTGCCTCTCCTCCCCTATAAATACATTTTTTCTAGCAGCTCCTTCCAACTTCATGCTCTCTAACTAAATAGTATATAACTTAGTATCATTTACTAAAAACTAAAGCCAGCTAATGGAGATGAAGCTTAAGCACTGGATGACCATTCCTATCAGTTCTATTCCACTTCCTCTTCTCTGAGGTAGTCACTAAAAACAGGTTTTGTATAATTTTTGTGGTGTACTCCCTATATATTATATTAATATATTCATAAACTATAATTTTATAAGTTACAAGGAAAAGTGTATGTCTATATAATTATATCAGAAAAGAATAAGAATTAATAATGTTTTTTTAAATTACATGTATTAATTGGTAATACTTTCCTAGCTTACAGTTGATATACAGAGCTTAACTATTATAAGATCAGTAGGGTCATAGGCAGTGAGTTAATCATCGGAAATGCGATAGGTTATTACACAACTAATGTTCAATATAGGGTATAACTTTAAAAAGACTTCATTTTCAGTGACAAATACTCTAAAATAATAAAATTAATAAAAGAAAACATTTATATTATGCATACTATGTTCCACACATTATTCTAGTGATTTGCATTAATGCCCTTACATTAATACTCAGGTATTACAAACACTATTATAGAGTAGATACACTTAGCCTTCCCTTTTTATGCTCGATGGGACTGAGGTGAAGAATTTATGTAATGTGTTCATGACATTCTTACAAAAATATGATTTAATTTTATTTCAAAGGAGAATTTTTATTATTTTTATATCCAGAAAACTCAACAGTGTACCTTTAACCCAGTTTAGTGGCAAGTTCTTTAGCCTTTACCTTTTACAGCATAGCAATGCAAGCCACAGATTTGGGATCTAGGATGTGGCCTCCCCAGTGACAGCAGATCTCTTCCTATATCTTTTCATAATTGGTTCTGACAATTTCCACTAGCTTAGCCAGAGCTCCTTTGTCTTCAGTAAGAGACCCCTGTCTTGCAACATAGGGCAGGCAGAAAGACAACCAGCTTGACGGGATCCATGTCATGTGCAGTCACCACCAGCTGAGCCTTCTTGTTCTCCACCTAGGTGGTGACAGTATTAATCCTGCTCAAAGGACATATGGTCCCTTAGTGGGGACATTCTCTTTGTTGGCAGCTTTCTTCTCAGCCTGGGACAACAGTCTCTGTTTCTTCTTTTGCTTTGTCTTTGGCCTGTACTTGTGAACCAGCTTAAGCAGTTGAGCGGCTGTTTGGTGGTCCAAGGCCCGGGTGAATTGGTTGAACGCAGGAGGCACTTTCAGCTACTTATAGAGAATAGCCCTTTGTCACTGCAGCTGAGGTAGTGGGGCCACTTGACAAAGCAGGTGAGGTCCCTTGGGGCTGGATGGCCTGTCCAATGCTAAAATTCTTAGGCCTTTTCTCAAACAAGAGCTTTACCACCTTCTTGGCCTCCTGCTTCTTCCTGACAGCAGGGGTCAAAGCTACCTTTTTCCCCTTCACCTTTCCTTTTGGCACCTTGGAAGAGAGCAGAAAAATGTAGTTTAAAGCAAACTTTCTACTATTAAACATGTATGATTCAGAGATTACTGGTTAAAAATTTTTCCATGGTGCAATTTGTATACCATAGACTCCTTAAGCTTATTGAATGGAAAATAGGTTTAGGTTTACAGAAGACACAGCATGTATACATTTAAATCTCAGGAAGAAATTTGCTCATGTGGACATGAGTTTTCCTGGGGTATAATTGGGAGTTGTACATATATGATTATTCTATAACCTAATTTTCGCTATTACCATGCCCTGAAAAATAACTTAGCTCTGCATTTAGAATTATTAAAGTATTTATAATTCAAAGCCTAGCTTCCGGGCTTTTTTATTTTTCCTTATCTAGTACCAAATCAACCCGTAGCTTCTTTCTTTAATTTTTACTTTAGCCAAGGTTGACTGAAAATATTTTCGAGTGTGTAATTTTTATTTCCACAATACCCCTGATGAATAACGTCCCTTCTGACTTGTCAGCCTCACACTTTAATCAACATGGGTGATTCCAGCATGCACTTGATACCACAGGCTCAAGCCAGTTGCAGAGAGTACAGTTCCTCTGTACCCTCCCTCTAGTCTATCCCTCTTCTCTTAGGAGCTCCCTGTCCTTTCCCTCACGGTGGGTAGTTACAAGGTTTGAATAAAAATAGACCACCTAGAAGGGATTAAATATCTTATGTGTTTATCATATTTGATTTTTTTCTTTTTTTGAGACAGGGTCTCACTCTGTCATCTGGGGTAAAATGCAATGGCATCATCATAGTTCAGAGCAACCTCAAACTCCTGGGCTTAAATGATCCTCCTGCCTCAGCCTCCTGAGTAGCTGAGACTACAGGCATATGCTACCATGCTAATTTTTTCTATGTTTGGTAAAGATGGGGTCTCACTCTTGCTCAGGCTGGTCTCAAACTTCTGAGTTCAAGTAATCCTCCTGCCTCAGCCTCCCAAACTACTAGGATTACAGGCGTGAGCCACCACGCCCAGACTATCATATTTGAAATGGTGTACTCTTGATTCTTGGTAGCTCAATATCTCACTTGTCTATTGCTGCGGTATAGTTACTGCTACTACTACTGCTGTAATCCTTTCTTTTGTGCATTTTTTGTGTGAAAAGAGTTTTCCTGTCCTTTCAGAAGTGAAGGGTGGTCCAGGAAGATTTTCAGCTCTAGAGTTTCCTTTTTGTTGCTTTTTCAAGTTATCAGAAATCTGCCCCTTCCTTTTATCTGAACCTTTCCTTCCTTTTATCTGTATTGTTTATTTTGTGTTCAGCAGTCCCTCCCAGCAGAATACAAATGCAATTTTTCCCCTACTTCTACTAGTTTTGTACCTAGGTTCTTTGCACTCACTTATAAATTGGAGTCTGCAGAACTACTTTCAGTTTCAGATGCTTTTCTCAGAATGGTCTGCTGATCTTTCCAGTGTGTATCTGTTGACGTTTGGGGCTTCTCCTCCTCTGCAGCCTTGGTAATGTCTTGCTGACTTCCTTCTGCATCTTCATGCACAGAGAAGCGGGAAGTGACAACCAACCAACAGCTCCCAGATCCATTTGAAAAAGCCAAAAAAGGAATTGTCACAAAAGACTGGTTATTACATCAAGATATGGATATAAAGCTTAGTGCAAAATTGTTAGTCTTACTTAAAGAGATGATATTTTAAATAAACATAGAAGCAAGCTAATAATGATTCAAGAGAATGTAAAAGCTAAACACACACATAAAAATCAATTTTTTCCTTTATCATTTATAAGCTTTTTGTTCATTTAATTTACTTTTATATGTTATTTGGATATATACAAATAGGTGAGTTTAAAGCTTTTACCTTTACTTTTAATACATAATTAGACAATGTATATATAATTGAATATAACATACTAACAAACTATAAACATTTTTTTGTTAAACAGACAAAATATAGTCAAATGAGATAGTTTACATTATTTTGTTCAGATAGAGACTTTGGAATTCAGTGAATACATTACACATAAGAGCATAGCTCAGTCTAAATGCTAATTTCATCAGAAATATTTGATCTGCATTTGGATTTCATCTAAAATTTACAGTTGAAAAAGTAGTTTCACATACCCAAGTTGTTGCAAGCATACTAAAATGTTTCCCCAAAACTGGATTAAGTATCGGTTTGTTAAATT
>NW_012133858.1:3115240-3119244 GCF_000956105.1 Propithecus coquereli
TAATTTTTTCTATGTATATATATTTTTAGTTGTCCAGATAATTTCTTTCTATTTTTTGGTAGAGACGGGGTCTCACTCTTGTTCAGGCTGGTCTCAAACTCCTGACCTTGAGCGATCCACCCACCTCGGCCTCCCAGAGTGCTAGGATTACAGGTGTGAGCCACCGCGCCTGGCCCAAAAGTACTTATTTTGTATCAGAAACTACTTATTTGAAAGTAAAGATTATGTGCCTGGTAAAACTATGTTATTTATTAATAATTAAAAGAATAGGCTCAGGGTACCAAAGATATGGCTATTTCAGGTAAATATAGTTTGAACAGAATAGTTTTATTAAATGTGAACAGAAAAAGGTCAATATTTCTAAATTTTGCATATATTTGATTTCAAATACATATATATGAACTGCAAAAATAAGATGGTAACTGCAAAAATAAGATTCTACATTATAGAATTATGTACATTTAAAATGGGATTAAATATACTTTATATAGGTTATTTCCATCTATGTTCATAAGTGGTATTAGCCTATAGTTTTTTTTTTGTTTTTTTTTTTTTAGTATTTATTCTTGCCTGGTTTGGATATTGGTATTATGAACTTTAAGTACAAGAAGTGAGGAAGTGAGGCCCAACTGGAAGACCCCTTTTCCTTTTATTGAAACAGAGTGTGTAACAGGAGAATCAGCACAGCATTGCCTTGAATTCCATAACTTACCTGTGTTTGTGTGTGGTTATCAGTCTATTCAGGGTCTGTAGTTCTTTTTTAGCTGATTTTGGTAATTCTATTTTTTAAAGAAAAATTCCTTTTCCTCTTCATCACCATTTTTTAAAATATGCTATAATTTTTCAATGTTCCCTACATTTTCAGTTATGTTTCATTTCTTATGACTCTTTTCCCAAAAGAGTGAACAGAGCTTCAGAAATGCTATAAAAGAAAAAGCCCATTTGCCAGGCAAGATGGACTGGGTTCCTGAAATAAATAAAGAGAGGAGACTCATTCTGAAGAGTGTGTTATACTTAGGTGCAGACATATGAAGTTTATTCCTGGTTTCTACAAGAAACGATGTGTAAAAGAGAGCTTGAGAAGAGGTAAGCCACTGTCTACTGTCCTGAGGTTAGGTAGAATAGAAAGACTGAGTATTAGAGAAAAAGTAAAACAGAAAACGTTAAAGTGCAGGTCAAATTGAAATTCAAGGGAGCCAGTTTCCAGAGTGAACAGATTGAGTATGGAGAAAATTGAAGAGGTAACCCATTTCCTAAATGGGACAAACTAAATTTCAGAAAACAGAAGACAGAGCATTGTTACACAGGGCTCAGCCATCCAGAGTCGGGATCTGGGATCTCTATCTTCTGGATCCTAAGCCTGGTTGGAGGGAAGGTGTGGGAGGTTACAGCTGTGGGGTTTTTTTGCAGGGGTTGGGTGGGAATCTGTAGTGTAAGTGTAATCACCCCCTTTCTATCTCTGCCCTACAGAAACATCGAAGAAACACCAGCAACGTACCACATTCACTCAAGAACAGTATGAAAAACTGGAGGCTCTGTTTGGCCAGACCATGTTCCCACATAAAAATCTCCAGAAGGAACTAGCTTTGGAACTCAACCTACCGGAGTCAACAGTGAAGGTATGATCCCCTGGGGTGTGCTTGCTACCCCATCCAAACCATAGTCTACTAGTCAACCTGCAAATTCCCTCTCTAACACAGTAATAGCCTTTCATTTAGTACCTACTGAACTGGTACTGGACTGGGCACATTGTATGTGTTGGCCTCACTATAATGCAGTTTGAAAGATAAGAAAAAAATTGAGGTTGAGGCAAAATGACTGGGTCACAGAGATAATAAGCAGTATAACTAGAATTAAAACTCCAGAAATATTGTTTTTAACACTTATACTGTAGAGCTCAAATAGAGGAAGGGCTTTGATACAGGTAAACTCCTTAGTCTTTTCAAGCAAAACCCTGCAATCTGTTTATTCATAACACTACCAAAAAAGAAATAACTCCCTCTTACCTCTGAGTCTGCTAAAGCCCATAACATTTTTGTTAGAGTATTCCTCATGGTGGAGGCTGCCTAAAATAATCCCTGGAAATCCTTCAGTTCAAACTCCCCACCTCTACCTAGATCCCTAAACTAACCTCTCTTCTCTAGAGTTCAGGACCCTGTCCTGACCCCCCAGCAAACCTCTGAAACACACCCCTTTCTTCCTTCCTTCCTGGGGTCCCAGTCCTGATCTTCATCATCCCTCCTATTCACTCCACTCTGCTCTTGCAGAAGCCAGTGTCATGGTGACTTGGAGAGGAGGACATGAAGGTCATCATCTGGCTGTCAAATGACTTCTTCATGAACAGACCACAATTTCCCCTCTTCCCCCACTCCCAGGTTTGGTTCAGGAACAGACGATTCAAATCAAAGAAGCAGCAGAAGAAGCAGCAAGAGCAGCAGCAACAGCAATCATCAAAGCAACCAAACCAGATTCTTCCAATGATGAATATGCCCACTTCATCCAGAATACTCACCCATCCTTACTCTTTTTTTCCTGTGGTTTCAGGTTTCTGCAGCTACTTTGCACCTCAGTCTTTGGATCCTTCCAATTGGGCATGTGGGTGTACCTTCACTGAGAGTCCCACAAGTGATTTCCAAATGCAGGATCTTCAGTTGGAGAGGCTGGTGGCCTCTGTTCCTCCTTTGTTCCCTGATGCTTATGACATAGGCCAAATCATAGAAATGTACAGTTTTCCTGATGAGGATGAGATATCCTGTTCCTTCCATTGTCTATATCAGTATCTCTCACCCACAAGGTCCCAGATATAAGGATAGGGTTCCTTGATCAGCACCCTTGCTATTCCAGCTGTAGGTCTATCTCCTAGGCAAGCCTGGTCCAGTATGAAGAGCCAAAGCTTTGAAGATTAAAGTCTAAGAGACAGCCTGGAATTCCGGAATACCTCCAATATGGTAGACTTTGGATTTCTCTGATCAAAGTACTAATAAATACCAGACCATTTAGAAGAGAGATCTTCTTGCCTCTTGTATATGACTCTTTTCTTTCCTTTGATTTTTTAACCCAAATGTCTGGGTCTTTGTCTCTTCGATTTCCATGGAAATGTTGTAATAACTAGAGTTTTCCACATATAGCTCAGCACTACACGATCAGCCTCATAATCCTCTCTGGGGAGAAGTCTTCCTAGTTCTTTAGCCAATGAGACTCCAAAATTCCCTCTTCCCAAAGCTGTCTTGGACTTTTTAAAAGAGGGACAGTGGCTTTTGGGATCATCCACTGTTCATGACAGAAGGTTATAAACTTATATTTTATTTCCAGTCTTTATGGCTGGAGGTTTTAAAAAGGGATTTTCAGTTCAAATTTGAGGAGAAATCATCATCACCATTAGTTTTAACATAGTTCAACAGTCCAGACATAGTAAGAAGTATAAAAACAGGCATAGGAGAGGGTAAAAGATTTTTGAAGATGGGATGATTATCTAGGGAAACTAACAAAATCAAACTTTTAGAATGATATTTTAGCACATTTTCCAGCTACACAATCAACAAAATTAATAGCATTTCTCAACACCAGTAATAAAGAAACTTGGTAAAATAAGTACCTCTCAATAAAAAATTTAAGGTATCTAGGAATTAACAAAGAAAATTAAGACCTCTGTGGAGAAAACTTTAAATCTTAAAAAAGGACATAGAAAATGTTTTCGATAAAAGGCATTTGAGGCCATAAAATAATTTTTATTTTTTTTAAAAATTCCTTTTCTTTCACTGTCTCTGAACGAAAATAATAAATTTAAAATGATTCAAGTCATACAAAGTGTGTTCTCCAAACATGGTAGAGAAGGAGCCTGAGTCTAATGACTCACGCCTGTAATCCCAGCTACCTGGGAGGCTGAGGTGGGAAGATCACTTGAACCCAAGAGTTTGAGGCTTCAGTGAGCTATGATCACACCACTGTACTCCAGCCTGAGCAAGAGGGTGAGACTCCATCTCTAAAAACAAAATAAAATTAAA
>NW_012133858.1:3119294-3206493 GCF_000956105.1 Propithecus coquereli
AATTTTAAAAAAAAATAATAATAAATAAATAAATAAATAAAAGGATTGAAATCATACAAAGTGTGTTCTCCAAACATAGTGGAGACAGGGCCGAGCATGATGGCTCATGCCTGTAGTCTCAGCTACCTGGGAGGCTGAGATGGGAGGATCACTTAAGCCCAGAAGCTCAAGGCTGCATTGAGCTATGATCATGTCACTGCACTCCAGGCCGGGGCGACATAGTGAGACTCCATCTCCAAAAATAAAATAAAATTTAAAAAAATGTAAAAGGAAGGTTTCAAATCAATGATTTTTTTTAAACAGGAAAGAAGCTGGCATAGTTTCATTAATATCTACCAAATTAAACTTTAAGGCAAAACCCTTTGTTGGAAATAAAGTACAACAAAAGAAACAATCTGAAAGGTATAATTCTGAACTTGTATACATTTAATAACATATACCCAAAATATATGAAACAGAAATTAACAAAATTCTTTGGGAAACTTGACAAATGGATAATCATTATATGAGATTAATAATAACTAACTCCAAAGAAAGCAGAAAGGAAGAAATAAAGCCTAGAGCATAAATGAAAGAACAGTTCCTGTGAACATATTTGGGACAAAAATAAGACAAAAAAAAAAAAAGAAAGAAAGAATAGAAAAGCAATAGAGAAAAGGTTCTTTGAAAAGATCAACAAAATGACAAAACTAGCTAAATTGACCAAAAGAAAACAGAAATTGTTAGACTAAAAAGGGGATTTTTACTACCAAAAACATTATAAAGAAATACTGTGAATAATTGAATGCCAACAAATTAGATGAAATGGACAATTCCAAGGAAGACACAAAATACCAAATCTCAACAAGGAACAGAAATGCTATGAATAGAGTTTACTATGTTATGAATGTGTCCCCCACAGTTCATGTGTTGAAACTTAATCCCAATGCAACAGTGTTGAGAGGTGAGACCTTAAGAGATGATCACTGATAAATAGAGCCCTCATGAATGGATTAATGCCATTACTTTGGTAGTGGGTTAGTTATCTCAGGAGTTAGTTCCTGCTAAAAAGTCAAGTTTGAGCTTTTTCCTCCTCTCCTTTCCTTTCTCTCTCTTCCCTCTTTCCCCTCCTCCTCCACCCTCCCTCCCACCACCTGCTCTGTCATTCTCTCACCCTTCCACACGGATGACAAAGCACGAAAGCCCTCACCAGATTCAAGCCTCTCCATCTTGAGCTCCCCAGCCTTTAGAACTGTAAGAAATGAATCTCTGTTCTTTAAAAATTACTCGGTTTCAGGTATTCTGTTATGCCAAAACTGAACAAAGACATCACAAGCAAATTACAGACTACAGATGAGTATTCCTCATCCAAAATGCCTGGGACCAAGATGGGACCCAAGTAAAATGAAATTCTTGTTTCCTTGTGTTGAGGAAAAAAAATAAAATAAAATAAACATGAAATTCATGTATGTTTCATATATACCTTACACACATAGCCTGAGGTAATTTTATACAATATTTTAAATAATCTTGCCCATAAAACAAAGTTTTGAGACTGCATTTTGACTATGATCCATCCCATGAGGTCAAGTGTGAAATTTTCCTTTGTGGTGTCAAGTTGGTGCTCAAAAAGTTTTGAACTTTAAAGCATTTCGGATTTCAGATTAGAGATGCTCAACCTATCTCTTTTGAATATAGATGTAATCCAACAACATATAAAAAGAATTATGTACCATGAGTGGCATTTATCCACAGGAATGGAAGGTTGATTCAACATACAAAAATCCATCAATGTAATACATAATATTAATAAAGGACAAAGATCACATGATCATCTTGCTAGGCACAGAAAAAGCATTTGACAAAACTCCACATCCTTTCATAATAGAGACACTCAAAAAACTAGGACAAACTAAAAACTCCTCTCCTTCAACTTGATAAACACCATCTATAAAAATCCACAAGTACTACCATACTTATTGGTGAAAGACTAAATCCCCCTGAGATCAGGAACAAGTCAAGTATGGTCACTCTCACCACTCTTGATAAACACAGTGTTGGAAGTTGCAGGCAGGGCAGTACAGCAAGAAAAGGTAATAAGAGGAATCCAAATTGAAAAGAAGTAAAAATACTTCAATTCACAGATGGCAGGATCTTCTATATAGAAAATCCTAAGGAATCCACAAGAAAACTATTAGAACTAATAAATGAGTTCAATAAAGTTTTGAGATACAAGATCAATATAGAAAATTTTTACAATTTTCAACTGTCAGTTGCTCACTCCAAGTAAGTGTACCTACGTGGACTTTCATGCACCGAAGAATCCGGGGGAAAGGGGAATTCAGTGACTATTACTTACACAGAATTTAGCATCTCTTTTTTTAGTCAGAATACATTCGGATACATTCAGATAACAGCTAACATTATGGAGCACTTGGTATGGGGTACACGGTGTGCTTTATGTATTTAACATATTAATGCATTAATGTGTTAACACAGTTCCATGTAGTCACACCAAGTGTTATCATTTCCATTTCATAACTGGGAAAACTGATAGAGTGGTTAAGTAACTTGGTCAAAACCACATACTTAGAAATTAATAAATTCAGAAATCTGTATTTTCTTTCCTCAGAAGATAGCAAAAAAAGTTTATTGAAAGAGGATAAGATAAAGAACACTAGACTGGGAGTTCAGAGAATTAAGTGGGTCTTTCCTCTGGCTCTTCCGCTAGTGACCTGTGTGACCTTGGGTGAGCAATTTACTTTCTCTGAACCTCTGTCTCCTTGTCTGTAGAAAGAGGAAGTTGGGCTAAATGATAGCTAAGGCTTCTACCACCTCTAATTCTCTCATACTGGGCTTACATCTATGCCAGATTTCTGAATTACAAACTCTCCCTTTCCCAGCCACTTGGAAAAGACAAGGACTAAGAGAGGACAGCCACTTACTTGTCATGACAAGAAATAGGAGATACAGAAGCAGGACAGCTTGTCACTTGCACAAGTTGCTGCTTCAGCCAGTGATGGGTTTGGGTGAGAAGCATGGTTATAATTAGAGCAGCGGCCCGTCCTGAATTCTCCACCAGCCTCCTCCAGCACAGCTGGACCTGCCTACTGCACATGCAGGAGTCTGAGAGGCTGCTTTGGCCTTGAAAAATGATCCTTCTTAAAAGGATTTTCCTCCTTCCTCGAGGGAAAGAAAACCCATTGATATAAAACCACACTTCCCATCTGGTTTCCCCTGCTAAATGCCACTCCAGTAGAGACCGAGTGTTGATAAATACGGAGGAACGAAAAAGTCGTAAGCTGAGCCTGGTCACATTGCCCCTTGTGATATAGTTTTATTTTTAACTTCGAAACACTTGAACTATTTGTGTTGAAGTTTTCTCTCCTTTCCCTGCCTTCCCAACAGAGCTCTGTCCTCTGCTGCGCCGGCTGCACCCCAGCCACCTCCCCACGACCTGCTTGCGCACACTCAGGGGACGCAGGTGGAGCAGATGCTGACTCAGCCCGTTGCATTCAGGTAAGCCTTTCAAACATGAGCAGGTGCAGTGAGGGGACATTCGGAGAGTGAACGTGCAGGTGAGGCAGAGGTGCACTTGTGCCCTGAGGAAGAGGGTTGTTAAGCATATTAGTTATGTATGGGGGAAAAGGGGCTAGCCCTGAGAACGAGACCCAGCCATGTGTAAACTCCTGTTTCAAATTTAAAATCTTAGAGCAAGAAGAGATCACCTGCTTTCTGACAGCTGAGGTTTTTTCTTCTACAATCAACCAGGATAGTTATGTGATATCTTTAAAGTTACACCGTGGTGATGGGGGTGAGGTTGGGGGGCAGAGAAGGTGGTGAGGAAATAGCTGGAAGGCCCAGACCCAGAACTCTTATTTTCTAAAGTCCAAGTGCTGTGATCTTTTCTCCCATCAACATTTGCTGTGTTCATTGCAAGTCACTTGCACGTAGCTTAACTTCCATTTCCTGTGTCACACTACCAGTTAATGTAGCACAATTGTATTTATTGCATGTACTACTGAACTCTGCCTGCAGAGTTTAAAACTGTTTTTCCTCCAACAATATTCCCTAAATGTAGCTCTCTCCTCCCCAGTTCTCTTGAATCCAAAATGTATCCATGGAACGTTAAGTGCAAGTATTTTACAAGTTGAAAAACTTATACAGGCTTATACGCCCAAATAAAAAATTGTTACAAATCTGAAATTTGCAAATCCAGAGGAACAAAAGTAAAATGACTAATGTTGCTTGGGGTATCAAAAGTTCTAAAATGTAGACAGATTATTTCTAGCTTCTGGAATAACTGTATAGTGTTGCATGCACAGAAAAAATTGGCGGGAGTAAAGGAGCAGTGTTTATTTTCTTCTTTTTCTTTGGTTCAAAGTTCAGCTAAGGACATCCTGGGAAGTGGCCTGTGCAGCAAAAGGGATCATGTGCCCTGTGAACTTTGAAATGTACAGACTAAAGCCACCAATACCAAGTAAAAAGAGGCCCAAAGCAACTACTCAGATACCCTAACTCCTGGTTCCTTTCTGCCTGCCTCTGTAACCCCCATATGGACGCCATAACTCTGCTATCAGTGTCTGGGTTATAATTATACCTGTTTGCTGGGCACTGTCAAATTCACTGTGTATAATTGCCTAACTTCATTTAATTTTTCTAGGGTTTTCATGGCACAGAAGTCTCCAAGGTGCATGCTAGGGTGCTGTCCCAGTGAGACTAGGGTGTGTTGGCTTAGGAGTAACAGAGCAGATAGGTCCGACTCACAGCTACCCCTAGATAACCCAGCTACTTACTCACTTTCTTCGTCACTACAACAACAATTTAAACTACTGATGCCAATATACAAGCACCAGATATGAGAATTAATTAGATGATTAAATAACTAAAAAGTTTAAAGGTAGAGATTTCTAGCATAGATGGAGAACTGCAGATCATGACGGTGAATAGATCTGGGGGAGGATGATTATGTTTTTAGGGTATAGTGAAGGTACTGAAATCATAGCCCATAAGCCCAGGATTATAGAACCAGCTGTGGGAATTATCCTCAGCAAACTGGGTTAAAATTTCAAGAGGTAGGTAGGGTGGGCATGGTGGCTCATGCTTGTAATCCTAATACTTTGAGAGGTGGAGGCGGGAGGCGGGAGGACTTTTTATAGAGACCCCATATCTATAAAAAAAAGAAAAATTAGCCAGACATGGTAGCTCATGTCTGTAGTCCCAGCTACTCAGGAGGCTGAGGCAGGAGGATCACTTGAGCCCAGGAGTCTGAGGATGCAGTGAGCTGTGATAGCACCACTATACTCTGGCCTGGGCAACAGAGCAAGACTATGCCTCAAAAAACAAACAAACAGGCCGGGCACAGTGGCTCACACCTGTAATCCTAGCACTCTGGGAGGCCGAGGTGGGAGGTCGCTCAAGGTCAGGAGTTGGAGACCAGCCTGAGCAAGAGCGAGACCCCATCTCTACTAAAAAATAGAAAGAAATGATCTGGACAACTAAAAATATATATATAGAAAAAATTAGCCGGCCATGGTGGCGCATGCCTGTGGTCCCAGCTACTCGGGAGACTGAGGCAGGAGGATCGCTTGAGCCCAGGAGTTTGAGGTTGCTGTGAGCTAGGCTGACGCCACCCGGGCACTCTAGCCCGGGCAACACAGTGAGACTCTGTCTCAAAAAACAAACAAACTAACAAACAACAACAACAAAACAAGAGGCAAAGGGATTGCTTTGTTAACTTTATACATTTTCTTTTCCTGGAATTAAATATTTCCATAGTAGAGAAACAGGTCAATAATGTATAATTAAAGTAACTAATTAGTTGGCTGGTTAATAGTTTAAAAGTTAAAGACTATCTCTGACCTTTAACTTTTAATCCTGTCACCTTCACCGAAGTTAAGCTCACACAGAATCCTTATTGCCAGGGCCAGCCACATGAGGAGGCGCAATGGTCAGTCACTGACATCATGTCAGGTGCTGGGAGGGCCCCTTGCCTAAAAATATCTCCCTGACATCAACCCTGGCTGCCTACTAGCTTTAAAATTACAGTAAAGAATGTTAAAACTATTATCTGTTAATTCCATTCTCTTTTGCTTGAGTCAGTGATTTAAATACACCTGCTATATGTGTTATCATGACTTGGTTGGCCAGCGACGCCGGTCACCACCTCCTCCTCATGCTTCCTGGCCCCGTCTTACTCTGCTCTTGGCACCGTCTAAGTTCCCAGCATGCCCTTGGCCACCACCATGCAGGTAGCTTTGTGTGGCACTATGGTTTCTGCACTCTCTCAATAAACATCAAGGTGCAGTAGGAAAAAAGCATGTGAGTAGAGCCAGAGGCCCTGGGAACATGGGCAAGACACTTTACTTCTCTGGGCCTGTGTTTCTCCACTAGGAAATAGAGTTAATTAAGCTAGACCCTTTCCTTTCAAAGTGAGGTCCCTGGACCATCAACACTGGAGTTGTTATCAGGGAAGAATCTCAGGTCTCAGCCCAGTCCTACTGGATCTGAATCTGCATTTTAAAGAGATTGCCCAGGTGATTTCTATGCGCTTTGAAGTTTGAGAAGCTCCTGAATAGAGAGTTTCTGGTTATCTGCCTAATCCAAATTCCTGATTCTATGACTCCAAGTGTTTAAAAGAATGTGTTGTTCTTTTTTAATCCTCTGGAAGCAATTCTGGCAGCACTCAAAGTGTCTGTTTTAACTTGAGCCCACTGAAGTCTTTTCCATTCTGTGAAGGCTACATTAATCTAAGATGAAAAGATTTCTTTTTCTGTCTTAAAACAAAACACCCCCAATTAGCATATATCTGACACCACTGCACTCTCCTAAAGTTGTTTCAAATTGCTCTCACAGCCCCTTCTTTGTGCTGCCTTCTTTAGGGTTCTATTCAATTTAATTCAATTCAGTCCCATTCAAAGAACATTGATTGAGTGCTAGGGCAGCATCAGCCACACTCACTCTCCGGTCCCTGGGAACCCATTCCCATGAGTCCTTGAGACCATTGACATTCCAGTCGGGGCTCCTTCCCCTGCCTGCACATACCCGTGGCCACAGCACTTGGGCTCCAGTGTGGCCTGTCGTCAGAACTTCTCACCACGCACAGCCTCACAGCAGCTTCCCCTGGGTTGTGCTGACTCCCGCAGACAATCACAGAGAGAAGCCAAGTCCAATCATCGCCCTCCTTTTCTTAATGAGCAGAATAATGTAGGTGAACAATAAACATTACAAATTTGGGCCTAGGAAACAAAGATGCCCTCAAATTGTTTTTGTAACATCTAAAAGGTCCCAGGTCTGAAGTAGTACTATTTGAATTCCTAAGTGCCCAGAGGTCGAAAAGGGTGCAGAGCGGTAGGAGAATTTACATTCTTAAAAGAGTAAGGTTCTTTTTTTAATAGGGTTTGGAGATTATTAAGCTGGTAATGATGCAGAAGATATGTTGGAGCGAGGAGGAATTGAAAATTGAAAGATCAGCCAAGGGCTACAGGAGGATGTAACGGGAAGAAATGAAAGCCTGGACAAGGGAGGTGACCATGACAGTGACCTTCCTCATGGAGGAAGGACTAACAGTTGAGTTACTCATATATTAGACATTTCCCCTATTTTATCTCATTTGATGCTGACACAATCCTATGGGTTATTATGAGCCCCATTTTATGAATGAATAAATTAGCTCTAGGGAGATTAAATAACATCAAACATTACTCAGCTAATTCATGAGAGTGCTCATGGATTTACCTTATATTGGGGGTGACAGATGAGCCTATGTGGAGGTAACATGGGAGCTGAAATCTATAATAAATGGCAAAAAGGAGCCCACAGGGCAAATAAGGAGCAGAGGAAGGTTCTCCTGGTAGAAAGAGCAAGTATAAAGGCCCTACGCTGGAATGAGCGCCCAGGCTGGGGTAAAGTGCACAAGGGAACAAGGTCAGGTGCAAGCAAAAAACAGCTCCTGCCGGGCCTTGTGGGCCAAGGTAAGGACTTCAGGGTTTCGCCCTTGTGATGGGAATCCCATTAAGTGGGAGAGTATAACCTACTTTTTAAAATCACTCTGCTGGTCAATATGCATTAGGTGGTGCAAGATGGGAGGGGTGGGACTGATTACAAAGCCATTGCACTAGAACGGATGAGAGATGATGGTGCCTGGACTCGGGCAGTGATGGTGGAGATAGAAGTGGATAGAATTTGCCCATGGCTTTTCCAGATCTTTCGTCAAGGCCTTCCCATCTAACTGGCAGTAGTTCCTTTTTGATTGGGACACAATACCAAGCTGCTTCTAGCTCAGTGGTTCTCAAATTTGAGCTTACGTCAGAATCAGCTGGATTCAGCAGGTGGATTCTGTAGGCTTGGGCTGGGGCACAGGGGTTTGCATTTCTAACCAGCTCACAGGTTATGCTGATGCTGTCGGTCTGGGGATTACACTTTGAGACCCACTGTTCTAGCTACCTTGCCTTTGCTTATCAGTTTACTCCTTTCTGAGTGGTCCACACAGCACCACAACCTGCATCAAATCAAGTTGCTGCCCCCTTGCTGGGTTCTAAATGCTTCCCTATTCCTTTAAAGAAACAGCCATGCCTCAAACTCACACACCTGGTTCTTCCACTGACTTACATTCCACTTAAAACTACACCCAGTACAACCAGTAAAATCTAGTTCCATGTAGATCTTTGGACTATTTAAGCCTAAATTATATTATTTTGACTGCTATCTCCTCTAAACAGAAAAACTTTAAAATTCATGTTTTGGGGAGAGTGTGTTGGCCATATACTTGACTGAGGTTCATTGCTAAGAGGATGGGATGTATTGCCTTCCCGGGTAGAAAGCAAGACTTTAAAGGTGAACATAGGGCATGGAAATTGTAGGGAAAATGGCATCTGGATAACCATACTCTGTCTCAGGCATGGGTTTCTGTCAACCTTCTCACAGTGAAGAGTTTCTAGAATCTCTGTGCTTTGATTTAGTAGGCGTTTCATTTTAAATCTCAGAATCCATATTGTAGTGCAGATTTTTACCCCTAAACCCTTCCCTTTCACACTTTTAGTCCCTGAAATGCAAAGCCATAGGCCCTAAATGCTCCTCTTTTTCCCTCTACTCAAAGGGGGCACAGTATGGAATGTGGCCCAGAAGAGTCCAATCTGGAAGGATTCTACTGTGAACACTATTCTGTGCCTCAACTCTAGCCTTGGGCTTGCATTCTCCCCAGACCATGAGGATGGGCCACATATGTGTCTGTGAGTCTCTGAGGGACACAGTGTGATGTAGGAAAAGGTACAAAGTATGAAGCCAGAGAAACCTAGGCCTCTTCATGCTTCAGTATCCTTATCTCTAAACTGGGAATGGTAATATCCACCTCACATGGTTGTTGTGAGAATTAAATGAGATGTTGTATAAAAGCACATAAAAGACACTAAAATTTTATTTCTCTTCCTCCCTGACACCCAAAACTCAGAGAAACCCCTCAACCTAGGAAAGCCAGACAAACCCCATGGAGGATAAGGATCCAGTCACCCAGTCACTGTGTACTGGAACACAGAAGATTAAGAGAACAGGGCATCGTCTATCATAAGGCAACCAATGATATATCAAATTTGATCAATTTCGGGCAACACCAATTGGCTCCAATTTAAGGTGACCAATCAACTGTCCACGTTCACCTGGGACTGGGGACTTTCAGTGCTAAACCAGGGGAGTCCCAGGCAAACCAGGATGATTGGTCACCCTACTCGCCCAGCCATAATCACACAAAAATTCCGTATTGACCCTTATCTCAGTAGGAACAATTTCCCTCAGATATACAACAAAGGCTTCACATGTGACTTTTTTATGCCCTTACACTATATTTATCTTCCTTCCTTCCGCTGCCAAACTTCTCCAGAGTGGTCTCTTGCCATGCCCTTCTACTCTGCACACGTCCTCTCTCAAAGTCACTCACCTGGTGTAGCTCCAGAGCCTGGCAGAAGGTCTTTAAATAGCAGCATTAAAAAAAGCATCTTTGTTGTCCACTGGCATTGTTTTCTCTTAAAGGGATATTTTCTTTTTTTGAAACAGAGTCTCACTCTGTTGCCTGGGCTAGAGTGCCGTGGCATCAGCCTAGCTCACAGCAACCTCAAACTCCTGGGCTCAAGCGATCCTCCTGCCTCAGCCTCCTGAGTAGCTAGGACTACAGGCATGTGCCACCATGCCCAGCTAATTTTTTCTATATATTTTTAGTTGTCCAATTAATTTCTTTCTATTTTAGTAGAGACGGGTCTCACTCTTGCTCAGCCTGTTCTCGAACTCCTGAGCTCAAACAATCCACCTGTCTCAGCCTCCCAGAGTGTTAGAATTACAGGTGTGAACCGCGGCGCCCGGTTAAAGGGATATTTTCAAATAACTTCAAAGAGGTGGAGAGCAATAAGGCTATACCACAAATGTTTCCAGCTTCAATAACACTGTTCCCTAGAGCCATACTCCTTAATGCTGAAGAATAAGAAATGACTGGGCTTAGAGTTCATCACAATGTACCTCTCGCCAGACACATCCCTGCTGCTGAAACAGAGTTCTCACTACACAGATGGAGCACATAGAACTAGCCAGCACTTCTTTCTTCCCAGGGACTGAGCTCAACTTCATGGCAGAACAGGGTGGCAAGTATGAAGTTAGACATTCCTGGTGCCGGTAGCTTTGTTCACATAGGCTTGTTCCATTTGTGATCGGCCTCTTCTCCCCCACCTACAAACTAGGAGAGGACTCAGAATCAGCCAGACTCCATCCTTATTGATGAATTTCTCTTCTGAATAGAAAGTGGATGGTCACATTCTCCCAGGCAGGACAAGGGCCCTGCCAACATTGGAGTGTGTGCTTAATAGCTTTCCCCTCTCCTCCGTGCAACCAACACATTTCAAATGGCCAAGTGTCCCACTGCACAGCTGAACTGTCACATTTGGGAGCTCTTTGGGAATCTCTCATAAGCAATGGCATTGTCATCATTGTTCTTAACTTTTGCAGTAGCATTTGAAGCTACTATCACGCTTTCCTTTACATCTGTGAAAACATAGTCCTGACTCTTAGCTCTCTGGCTTCTCCTTCTCCGGCTCTACTTCTTCCTGATGCCAAGTTGTCATGCTTGGCTGTGTACTTCGTGGCTCAGTTTCTGTGTTCTCACTTCCCCAGTTCTGGCTCCCCCTCTCACTTTCAAGTGGCTACTTCTCAAGTCTGCATCTCTACATCCCAGTCCCTCATCTACCCATCTATGTGATCTGCCTTCACCTCCAGCAACTGGTATTCAGCTTGCCGGACCCATCTTCCCTCCCAAAATAGTTCCCTCTGTAGATCCCTATTTTTCTCAAAATTATAGCCAATATTGTCTCTTTCTGGTTCAAAATCTTAGCATCAGCTTTGACTCTTTTTTCTCCATCTACAGACAGAAACCAAATGATTCTCCCTTTGTAATGTCGCCTATTCATCTTGCCTATTTTTACTGTGAATCTCACCCATCCAGCCTCCACCGCATTCTCTACATAGCAGTTTCTAACTCTAGGTCCTCCTATTCCATCTGTCCCCCCCTACTCCTAGTTAGCACCCCAATTATAATGTTTACAATGTTAAATGGCTCCCTACAGCGTACCAAATAATTCCAGATGCTTTAGCCTAATATTTAAGAATTTCTACAGTAAATCCACAATGGATCTTTTTTCCAGAAGTGATCAGGAATATGGCAGGAATCTACCTGCACATTAAATTTCATGTTAAAAGATCAGTATCTGGACTCTTGCATCCAAAAGATGTGCTCCTTGCCTGATCCTATTTTGCTGCATCTCAGTCTGTCTTCATCTGTTTGGGTTGCTGTATCATAATAGCACAGTCTGGGTGGCTTATAAACAGAAATTTATTCTCACAGTTCTGGAGGCTGCAAAATCCAAGATCAAGATGCCAGCTGATTCCATGTCTAATGAGGGCCTGCATCCTGGTTCACATGGTAGAACGGACATGAGATCTCTCTCAGCTTCTTCTATAAGGACACTAATTCCACTCATGAGGGCCCTACCCCCATGATCTAATCACTTCCCAAAGGCCCCATCTCCAAATACCCTCACATTGGAGATTAGATTTCAACATATGAATTTTAGGGGGAACACAAATGTTCAGACCACAGCACAGTCCATCCCTCTCAACCATCCCACTCTGTTCAGTTCCTTCTATGGCTTTAACACATTAGTTTCACTTCTACTAGGCCCTGAATCTCTTTGATGTTCTGGCTTGCAACTTCTTATCTGCTTCCCGATTCAGGCTATTAGGAGTGTAAAACATTCTGGCATGGTCCCTTTTTCACACTTAATAGCTCCAGTGGGATCTAGAACAAGGGTTCTCATTTATTAATGTGCATAAGATTCAGACAGGGAGTATGTTAAGTATGTAAATTCTAGGAACACGCTCTGGCTCAGGTCAGGGATGTGGCTAGCATCTATAAAAGTAGAACTTTCTATGAAGATGGAAATGTTCTATTCTGTGTTGTCCACTAGAGCAGCTAATAACCACATGTGGCTTTTGAGCACTGGAAATATGGCTAGCATGACTGAGAAACTGAATTATTTTATTTCATTTTGATTAATTTACATTTAAATAGCCACATGTGGCTGGTGACTACCATATTGAACAGTGCAGACTATAGGTTTGACGAGCATCACAGCTGATTCTAATGGACAATAGTCTTTAAGAATCACTATAACAAGCAGTCCAGGTGACCCTTATGCTAATTTATTGGCACATGCTAGGTAATCAACAAATGTTTGTTGGATGGATGGAAGGATAGATGGATAGACGGATGGATGGATGAACAAATAAATAAATGAATGAACAAGACTACAGTTTCCTTGAGATTTAAGGCTGTCTCTCTTGAAAAAGAAAAGCTAGGGAACTGTTGTAGATTAAAAGAAGCTGAAAAGTCTTAACACCCAAATGCAATAAATTGACCTTAAAAAGATCCTTCAAAAATTAAGAATTAAGGCCGGGCGTGGTGGCTCACACCTGTAATCCTAGCACTCTGGGAGGCCAAGGCAGGTGGATTGTTTGAGCTCAGGAGTTCGAGACCAGCCTGAGAAAGAGCGAGACCCTGTTTCTACTAAAAATAGAAAGAAATTATCTGGACAGCTAAAAATATATAGAAAAAATTAGCCAGGCATGGTGGCGCATGCCTGTAGTCCCAGCTAGTCGGGAGGCTGAGGCAGGAGGATCGCTTGAGCCCAGGAGTTTGAGGTTGCTGTGAGCTAGGCTGACGCCATGGCACTCTACTCAGGACAGTAGAGTGAGACTCTGTCTTAAAAAAAAAAAAAAAAAAAAAATTAAGAATTAAAAAAAAGTACAATAGACACTTTTAGGGCAACTGAAGAAATTTAAATATAGACAACATGTTACATGATATTAGAAAAATTATTTTTAGTTTTCTTAGATGAGATAATGCTATTGTAATTACAAAGGAAAATGTCCTTATTCTTAGGAAATACATGCTGAAGTACTTAGGGATGAATTATCATATCAGCAACTTATTTTCAAGTGGTCTGGCCAAAAATGTATGTATGTGCACATGTATGGGGACTTGAGAGAGAGAGCAGAGAGAAGAGAGAGAGAGCACAAAAATGGCAGAATGTTAAAAATTGTTGAATCTAGATAGAATATATTTGGGTGTTCATTGTATATATTACTTCACCTTTTCTGCATGTTTGAAATGTTTAAAAAAAAAAAAAAGTTGAGGGAAAATTCACCCACAATGAATTGGCAAACCTAAAGTAAAATAACATTTTAAAATTCTGCATCTTCTGACTTTTGGATGCTAACCTCCTCACCCCATTCCAGACTAACACAGTCCCAAAATTGTTACAAATTCTCTAGACCACGTACTGCAAACTGGCAACCTGCTGATCTTATCTAGTCAATGTTCACGTTTTTTTCTTGGCTCAAATAGAGTGCTGTCTTTTTAAATTAAATTAGTTGCCAATATTTAAAATTCTGAGGGTTTTTATTTTGATAAATTATATAATAAAATATTTTACACTATGATGAAATATAAAATATTTATTTTATAATAGCAAACGTGTAGATCACTTCCTATGAGACAAGCACTGTTCTAAGAGTTTCATGTGTATTTAACTCATTTACTCCTCACAACAGCTTTATGGGATAGGTACAATCATTATTGTCCCTTTACAGATGGGGAAACTGATGAACAAAGAGGTTAAGCAACTTTCCCAAAGTCTCATAACTACTGACTTATAGCGTCACTGTTGAAACCTGTGCAGTCTGCCTCCTAACCACTATACCACCACTCACGAAAGTCGGCCTCCCCACTTTCTCTGGAAAAACCAGATCTGGCAACACATTCCCACATGAGACCAAGCTGAGTAATGTCACTCTCCTGAACGCAGGGCATCTTCTCTTCCACTTGCCAGAGTCTCCGCTCAGTCGGCTTCTGGGGCCTTTGGGGTTTTGTCCCCTGCTCCGGCCAGAGCACAGCTGAATACACCAGGGCAAATGGCACGGGATGGATGGATAGTTTACAGACACTTACATACTGCCCCAGACCACGCTGGACATCAGGCTGAACTCTAAGTAGACAGGAAGTCCCCGTGGGAGAGAAGGTTAGAAGGTAACTTGGTCCAGATTGGGGGTGGAAGGGTGCCTGGAATGCCAGGATAATTGCAAGTAGACAATGGGGAGAAGCTACAGGAAGCAGAGGTTACACATCCCATGCTTGGTAACATGCCCCGTAAGAGGGCAGTGTGGGTCAGTGAAAAGAGCATGGGCCAGTGTGGCCGCGGTGGCAAAGCTGATTCTATCGCTGTGTGATCTTGGACAGGTTACTTCACTTCTTCCAGCTTCTCTTTCCTTGACTGTAAAATGGGGGTGAGGACACCTCCAGGATGCTGGAAGGAATTAAATGAGAGGCAATGTGAAGTCTCTTTGGCCCCTGTGAATATAGGTAACCACAATGCTTTTCTTACTAATCTTACTTATCATTCATACTCATATTTTCATATTTTCCCCTAGACTTAAGAAGTAAGAAGAAATTAGGAAGCTATGGTAAGTACCAAGTGCTTTACTGGAGTTTCGCCTTTCAGAGGTCCAGGTCTTGCTTTATTTAGCTTTTAGCCCAAGCATCTAGCAGACTTGTCTTATGGTTTGATGGTATTTATCAGCTTTTTGTGAAACCAAAGATGCAGAACAGAGAACTTGGAAGAAATTGACACAGTAGGGGGAAAGCAGAGAGTTGAGAAAGATCTGTGAGCAAAGATTTTTAGTCAAAATTTAAAAATAAAATAGCAAAAAAGCCAGCAGTGATCTGAATGGCTAACAATTCCTTCATTCCACAACCATTATTGAGTAAAAAGACCTACAAAGGTCTAGGCCCGGTGCCAGACGCCAGAGTTGCAAACGTGAGCTAAACCAGACAGGACGGCTGTCCTCCCAGCGCGCCCTCTGGTAGTAGTTGGTTGAATAACAGCACACCCATATTCTGGAACGTTACACTGCCATTGTGAAGAAAGCTTGCAAAGAATAATTAATAAAACAGTCCATTAGTCTCATGTTCTAATGCCAAGTTAAAACGCAGGATGCAGGCCGGGCGCGGTGGCTCACGCCTGTAATCCTAGCTCTCTGGGAGGCCGAGGCGGGCGGATTGTTTGAGTTCAGGAGTTCGAGACCAGCCTGAGCAAGAGCGAGACCCCGTCTCTACTACAAATAGAAAGAAATTAATTGGACAACTAAAAATACATAGAAAAAAAATTATCCGGGCATGGTGGCGCATGCCTGTAGTCCCAGCTACTCGGGAGGCTGAGGCAGAAGGATTGCTTGAGCCCAGGAGTTTGAGGTTGCTGTGAGCTAGGATGACGCCACGGCACTCACTCTAGTCCAGGCAACACAGTGAGACTCTGTCTCAAAAAAAAAAAAAAAAAAAAAGCAGGATGCAAAATTGTGTTCATAGTATTAACTGTGTGATGTAAGTCACCCATAATCCACAACTCAAAAATAACAATTGTCAACAGTGTAGTCAATCACATTCAGCTTTTTTTCCTATTCTAAACATACCCCCCAATAAACTATTGGAAAAATTGAAAAAGAGTGTTTACAGTTGTTATTTCTGGACTGTGGAGTTATGATTGATTTTTGCTTTCTTCTCTGCGATTTTCTATATAGTAAAAAGTTTTTACAAAAAGCACGTATAGACAGGAATTAAGTCAATTAAAATACACTCACAGACATGCGCAGAGCTGCTCTTCCAGCATTCACTTGTTTTCTCGTTCCCCTTGCCCGCGACGTGTGCAGGGCAGGGCACGCAGGCCCCTCCCCGGGCAGCACAGGCATTGCGAGGGGTGCTTCAACCGCCACTGCCATGCTCCGGTGGAGCCCAGCGTCTCCTGCCTGGTGATAAGCTGCCACCTGCTCTGCGGCGCTGTCTTCCACATGTGCAAAGAGGCAGAGCACGCGCTCCTCTGCCCGTTGGAGCAGGTCCCTTGCCTCAACTCCGAATATGGCTGCCCCCTTTCCATGTCGCGCCACAAGCTGGCCAAGCACCTGCAGGTGTGCCCCGCCAGCGTGGTCTGCTGCTCCATGGAGTGGAACCGCTGGCCAAACGTGGACTCTGAGACCACCCTTCACGAGAACATCATGAAAGAGCCACCCAGTGAGGAGTGTTTGGACACAGCCCTGGCCCTGCAGGACCAGAAAGTCCTCTTCAGATCCTTGAAAATGGTAGACCTTTTCCCAGAAACGAGAGATGCCACCGAGGAGGAACCAGCTGCGAACGGGGAAGCCGGTGTGGAGGACATGGGAGGAGCGGTGGGTGGAGCGGAGGCCGGTCTGCTACCACACGGCTGCCTGTCGGCAACTAACGGGGAGGCGGCGGAGCTGAGTCAAGAAGAACGAGAGGCCTTAGCCAAAACCAAAGAAGGGATGGACCTGGACAAGTTTGGCAAGTGGGAAAATATATTCAGCAAAGAGCATGCAGCCTCTGCTTTAGCAAAGTCGTCAGAAAGCCGTGAGAGCAAGAGCAGGAAGGTCTCAGGGAAAGACCAGATTTCCAGTGGCAACAACACGGCAGAGGGAGAGGGCACTGCCAAAGGGAAGGAACCACAGGACAACCAGGAGCAGCGGGACTTTCACACAACCGTGGAAACGACAGGGCTTGCCCCTTGGCAGGATGGTGTTCTGGAAAGATTGAAAACAGCTGTGGATGCAAAGGACTATAATATGTATCTAGTGCACAACGGGCGGATGCTTATTCACTTTGGCCAGATGCCGGCTTGTACACCTAAGGAGAGAGACTTTGTTTATGGCAACCTTGAGGCTCAGGAAGTTAAGACTGTTCACACCTTCAAAGTTCCCATGAGCTACTGTGGAAAGCGAGCTCGAATCGGAGATGCCATGTTGAGCTGTAGGCCAAGTGAGCACAAGGCAGTGGATACTTCGGATTTGGGCATCACTGTGGAGGACCTGCCCAAATCAGATCTCATCAAGACCACCCTCCAGTGTGCTCTGGAAAGAGAACTCAAAGGTCACGTCATCTCTGAATCCAGGAGCATCGATGGGCTGTTCATGGATTTTGCCACACAGACGTACAACTTTGAGGCAGAACAGTTTTCCTCTGGGACAGTGCTGGCTGACCTCGTAACCACTGCCATCCCGGGGGGACTCCACGTGGAGCTCCACAGCGAATGTGTGACCAGGAGACACAACAAGAGCAGCTCTGCTTTCACTTTCACTTGCAACAAATTCTTCAGGAGGGATGAATTCCCTCTGCACTTCAAGAATGTTCACACAGACATTCAGTCATGTCTCAACGGCTGGTTCCAGCACCGATGCCCCCTCGCCTACTTGGGATGTACATTTGTTCAAAACTATTTCCGTCCCCCGGGGCAAAAGGCAAAAGTGATTTACAGTCAGGAGCTCAAGACCTTTGCCATCAAGCCGGAGGTTGCTCCAGAGCTGAGTGACGGAAGGAAAAACAACCATCTCTCAGGCCACGGAGGAAAAAGCCAGAATTCTCTAACCAGCCTACCCCTGGAGATTTTGCAGTACATTGCTGGGTTCTTAGACAGCATTAGCCTGTCCCAGCTCTCCCAGGTGTCCGTGCTGATGAGGAGTATCTGTGCCACTTTGCTACAAGAGAGAGGGATGGTCCTCCTGCAATGGAAGAAGAAGAGGTATTCCCATGGAGGCACCTCCTGGAGAGTCCACAGACAGGCAAGTAAACATTTATTTATTCATTTATTCCTCAAGTATTTATTAAGAGCTTTTTATGTGCCAAGCACTGCAATAGGCATTGGAACAGTTGCTGGAAATAAAACTGACTCAAGGAGGCCGGACTAGAACATACAAATAGCAACGCAGATGGTAGTGCCGTTTATCTCTAATGTGTCCTGAATATCTTCTGTTTGCTCACATGATCCATTCTCCTTCCTTCTCCACACTGGTCTGCCCCCAGGAAGCTGATCTGTACAGATTGCCTCAACTTGCTCCCTTGCCCTCCAGCTGCCAGTGGGGCTAATCTAATGGAGTGTATCAGCAGGAGATGGGAGGCAGGGGAAGAATGAGGGTGAAGTATCTTTTTCTCTGTGCATGCTTCCTCCCCTTCATGACACTTTGAACTGCCCTGTCCCTCCACTGAAGGTGGCACTCTCCACACAGTTACTCTCCGTCCCAATGACCTCCCTTCTACCTCCCCTCCAGGCCTAGAGCAGTAACTCTCTAGCTGAGTACACCGGCCTACATGTTTGTAAAGCATTCCTTTTAAAAATCCTATTCAGATTACCCAGTTTGGGTGTGCTATCTTTTCCTGCTCGAACTCTGATTGATACAGTGGCCAACAGATTCTCCTTAGTCCCATGTCAACTAATTTTTTAGAACAGTTTTTTCCTTTGAGAAAGGCATTTTGGAATTCTAAATGAATTTGGCCCACTGATTCCCCCCGGTTCAAATGCCAATTTAATTTTTCCAAAAACCCTGCTGTATAAATCAAAGAATCTCTCCCTTAGGAAAAATTGTTACTCCTTTTTCCCTGTAAGTCATGTCTGTTTAACTGTTATCACTCCTACCAGGCTGTACCATACGGAAGTGAGACTCCTAATTCTTCATATCCCAGGTGCTCATAGCATCCTTTCTCAGGGTAAATATGTTGGTAATATGAAAAATGAATTTATGATGCCCACTTAGGCCAATAATTCCATAATCTCACTGTTGAGTTTCTTTCTAATATATGGGTATTTGCAAACTAGCATTGGAGAGTTAGAATTGTTGATCAACTTATTTTTATTGATTATATCTAAAACATCTTGTATATTTTGCCTATTATTTATTCCCTGATTAGTCTTCTTCAAAAAATGATTATAAGGCTGTCCCTCATGTATCCATGCCTGCATCCAAGTGTTAAATAAACACTGACTGCCCGTGCTAGGGATAAACATGAATGAGACTAAGATACTGCCCTCAGGAATAGTATTGTCTAAAACTGCTAATACCTTCCTCTATAAAATCGGATGCAAATAATTTAATTTAAATACTAGAAATCCCATTCTTTGGCTCAAGCTTGTCCCCAGTTCAATGATTGCTGACCACTCTTAGATATCATTTGGGACAAACTTATTTCCTTGCAGAAAGGAAGAGAATTTAGTTAGGACTAAAGGATACTGCTATTAACATGGCTTTTTAAAGTAAAAAGGCAAGTAGTTCTAAGATTCCAGGAAATACTTTTCTTATACAGGAATAATGACAAGAAACTGAGGGTGAAGTAGTCAAGTGGAAAGGGTATCAGGTTATAAGCTTACTCTCATAATCATATTTTAGAATTAGCGACTTTGCCACCACATCCTGGGTGGAAAGATCAGAGGGTGTTTTACTGAGTACCAGACCCATAGAATTCTCCTATGGGGTTCCTGTTCTAGTGAGACCCTTATTAGTTAGAATACTTTAATTTCAAGCAATAGAAAACCAACCTAAAGTGGCATAAACAGTAAAGGAATTTATTGGCTTATATAACTAAAAAGTCCAAAGGTAATGGTTTCAGGTAAGGTTTGATCTAGCAGCTCAAAAAATGCCCCAAATGACCTTTTTTCTTTCTATTTTTTTCCTTTACTTCCGCAATAATGGCTCCATTCTAAGACAGTTCTCCCTTGGTGGTCCCTGGTAGCTGCTGACAGCTCCTAGGACTGCAGCTTCCCAGTTCAAGTACAGAAGGAAATAGATAATCTGGTTTTTTGATATCTCAAACACAAGTTCTGGAGTAGAGTCTCATTGGTACTAATTGTCCTGATTTGAACTGCTTGTCTACTCTAAAACTAATCACTGTCGCTGGAGGGGACGTGGGGCGGGTATGTGTCAATACGCTGACTGCTGTTAGCCATTCCTTCACAACTACATGGCTGTCTGAGATTAGTAACCGGAAGGCAAACGAGGAATGGGATGCTAGGGAAGGAACTAACCATGTCTGCAGCAGCGACTAAACACTCCGGAGGCTAAGAACAGGAAGAACAGAAAGGCCTTTCCTTACACTGTTCAAATAAAGCCAGCCCGAAGGTGGGCCCCATTGTTCACCTGTGAGCTTCTCTCTTTCCCAACAGATCTGGCAGTTCAGCAGCCTCTTCTCCAAAATCAAGAGCTGGGAGTTTAATGAAGTCACCTCCATGTCCGAGCACCTGAAGGCCTGTCCCTTCAACATCGTAGAGCGCAAAACTGACCCGATCCTTTTAACCAGCATGTGTGGGCCCCGTGAGCAGGCCCGAGAAAGCCTGGTCTCCACCTTTAGAGCCAGAGCACGAGGAAGATACACTTCCTAAAGGTTCAGATGCCGCCAGTCTTGGATTCCTCCTTGGAGTTGCTGAAAGCATTGGTAGGACAGAGTGCGGTTTTGAAGATTCCCTTCAGTAAACTGCATACGTGCTTATCAGGGTGTACTGGAACACGCGATGTTTAAATACAAAACCTCCACAGTCACACCAGACCTTCAAAGCCTTTGTGGTCACACAAGACCTAAGAGTTTCCTAAGCCATGACTTGTACCATAGTGGCATATTGATGACTTAGTTCCTTTCATTTTTTTTCTTTTCCCTAAAATAGATCAGTCTGAGGAGAAAATAAGCAACTTGAGGCCATTCAGAAGATGAACCCAACTCCTTAAGAGATGAGAGAGCAATGAAATTCCCTCACTAGCACAGGCCTGTTGCTTTTCCGCAGGGCTTTTAGTTTACAAAGCACTTCTGAATGTGTGGAGCAGGCAGTGCAGGGAGGGGCTGAGGTGCAGAGAGTTACTCCCCAGGGCTCCCAGGGCAAAGGCACACGTTGAAGGTGCTGGGGCTGGATCTGTCTTGCCAGTCAAGTTAAGGGCTTCTTTTAGTCCCCTACTGCCTCTAAGCCCAGACAGTCCTAACAGCCCAACAGAGTAGAGCCCCTGGCTGAGCTCAGCAGCCTGGAGGACACCACAGGCCAACAGATGAGGGGCCGACGTGAGGTCAGTGTCTGTTGTATAGCATCTTGGCAACATGCAGCAGGAAAACCTTGAAAAATGGAGAGCCCGAAGGAGACCCTATATTTATGGAGAAAATTAGGACAAAAAAGCCACAAGCCTACTTTTTAACATTTTAATAATGACTTAAATCTAGGCTCAGTGGCACATTCCTGTAATCCTGGCACTTTGGGAGGCTGAGGCAGGAGGATCACTTGAGGCCAGAAGTTTGAGACCAGCTTGAGCACAAGCAAGACCTTGTCTCTACTAAAATTAGAAACATTAGCTGGGTATGGTGGCACATGCCTGTAGTCCCAGCTACTCAGGAGGCTGAGGCAGGAGGATCACTTGAGTCCAGAAGCGTTAGGTTGCAGTGAGCTATGATGACACCACTGCACTCTAGCCCAGGCAACTGAGCAAGATCCTGTCTCACAAAAAAAAAAAAAGACGTAATCAAAGTTTTTTTATTCTGAAAATTATATTCTGAGTCTGGGTTAGGGAAAGTATAGGCATAGGCCAGCGTCACCTTATTCTATCTGAAATGACCTCAGTACACTAATGCCAACCTACTGTCATGCCAGAATATACAGGGTAGCCCAAGGAGATCACACGTTTGGCAAAGTCCAGAGGAGGTCCACTGCAGCTCCTTTGGTACTAGTCACCAGATCCTAGACACCACTTGGGTACCCCACTGGGGTCTTGGAGAGGAAGACATGTGAACGTAATAGTTCCCTAAAATTGCTCCTACCTATTGCTGGTCATGCCTTTGGCCTGACAAAAATAGATGATACTGCTGTTTTTGGTAACAAACAGTGAATATTCACAAGAACAAAAGTAAAAGGAAAAAAATGCACAATAGAACTTGGCATCCCCCAAAGCAGAGCTTCTCAACCTCAGAACTATTGATATTTCAAATTGGATATTGCTTTGTCATAAGGGACTCTTCTGTGTGTTATAGGATATGTAGCAGCATCCTTGGCCTCTATCCATTAAATGCCAGTAGCACCCCCCCCACAGTGGTAACCAAAAATGTTTCTGGACATTGCTGAATGTTTTCTGGAAGCAAAATGGCTCCCAGTTGAGAACCAAAGGATGTCAGGATAGGCTTACTTTTAGTACAGCAAAATCTTATCTCACATAGCTATCCACAATGGTTATGATTTAATGCAGCTCTTCTTTATTTACTAAATAGGTTTCAGACACATGGTGATTTTAAGTTGGGACCTGGATGGAGCTGGTTTGTTTGGTATGGCTTTATGTCCTTGAGCCACCTGCAAAACTATATCCTTTCAGTTCTTTTGGGGTATACCTGAAGCCAGGAAAGTTGGGTTGTCTTGTGTTTATATCCTTCTCACCTTAATCAGTGCCATTTTCCCAGAAGTCCTAGCAGTCCTCAGGCAAGTGAGAAATAGGGAAAGGGTAGGACAGCCGTCGTAGGGAGGTGGAGAAAAAAGAATTTAGCCAACAAAAGAAAGAGTCTAGTCAATTTGGGTGCTTGTTGCCACTGGGTCTCTCTCTCTCTGAACGTGGTCCAGAGCTACTATAGATGACGTAGACGACACCTCTGAAAGGAGTCAAGAAGGCAGTAGAGCAAGTCTCAGACCAGAAATACGCTCATCTTTTCATTATAATGTGCCACTTGGTACTATTTGGTGATATAACTCAATTGTTCTTAATCCTGTTGTTTGGTTTATATTTCACATTTGTATATAAGGCACCATTTTCTAAAAAATATAACTAGAGTGTGACCTAAGGTTTTATTCAGTGAAGATGAGTAACTGGAAACAACTGAGCACTGAAGTGGGAAAGAAGGAAGAGAGTTCTCCAGGTGTCAGTTCCATGTGCTTCGAATCTAGTCCTTCCTACATGGAGGGAGAAAGCTCCTGAAGTTCACTCCGAGTTTCTTATTTTACTAGAAAAAGAGAGAGAGGAGAACTACAAACCAATGCAGATGAAAATCTGGGGCTACAGTTGGACAGAGGAGAAGCGGGGTGCCGTACAGAGAAAGGAAGAGGGCAGAGGGCTTTCTTCTCACAACCTGGGTGGGTGGGACACGGCTCTGGGGGCTGCCCACGTCCAGCTGCACTTTCCCCTCCGGAATGCTGCCTGCAGAGCAGTGCTGAAGCTTGGGCTTCAAGACGAACAAGCACATTTTATAGTGAGAAGAGAGATGGAGCCATAGGAAAGTCTTTCAGAGACACCGAGGATTTGATTAGTGGGATGAAGCTGTGGTGAGCAGCCCAAGCAGCGAGTGTCACCTGACAGAGGCAAGTCGGCCAGACGTGGCTTCAGATGAAGAAGCAGCTGAGGGGAGCAGAGAGGGACTGCGCAGGCAGGGAGGGGGCCGCCCATGAGCAGAGCCCTGGGCGAGCATCCCCGCGACAAGGGCAGTCCAGAGCAGGGAGCGGGTGAGTGGGGAGGGAGAGGCCGGTACAACCGAGGCAGAGAGGACCTTGCTGCCTTGGCGGCACAGGGCTCTGGAAAAGGAGTTTCTCTCTTATAATAAAGGACAAAATGAAAAGCCAGGTGGAACTTGGAGATGTATCAGGAAAATCACTGTAAAAGTCTGATTTGTGTGTGATGTCAAATCAAACTGAAATGAAGGATGAGATCGAGTGTATCCGTGGTGACTTGTACCTACTGGAAATCCCAATGTCTCTGCAAGAGGAAATAAAAGCTGCTTTGCACTCTGAAAGGCTAACTGGGTGAATCTTGTGAGTTAGGTCTACAGACAGATTTGTGATTCACTGGCATAGACATCATCGTGGAAGCCAAGGAGTGTGTATCATGAAGAAAAGCCAAGAAACAAGCCCGAGGGACACAGCACTTTAGACACATGGGCAACTCACCTGCCCCGTGAGGTCCTGGAGCAACTAACTTGAGTCTCAGCCACTAATGCCAGCTCCTCCTTGATCCCGATGCCTTCCGCGTCTTTGAAAGCTAGACCCAACTTCCATACTGATAACAGCACAGACTTCTATGTGCTACCAAAGATCCCCTGCCCCAAATCCCTGACTTTTCTTTGGATTTTGCCCCAGGATCTGCTAACCTGGACCTTGCTGAGGGTGAGCACAGGAGCTTGCAGCTGGGATAAACCCAGCTTGCCCTGGTCTCTCACTCTCACCCTGTTGTGCTTGGTGATGCACCTTCTGCCTGTCACTGGCTGCCCAATGTACTTGCCTCTTTTCTTATCTGCCTCAGCCCTGGACCACACAGATGTGCGTCCTCCATCCACCCTCTCTCCTGGCCACTGAGTTCAGTCCAGCTATAAGGAAGCCTGGACTCTCTTGAGCAGAGGTCACTGTCTCTGGCTTCAAATCCTCTTACACCCCACCCAAGTTTATTTTCCTCTAGCTTTAGTCTTCTCTGTTCACTGAACCTCCCCTTTCCTTCTTCCCATCCCTTAATCACAAATCTCCATGTCCTAAAAAATGTGGTCATTACTCCCAGGCCAAAGGTAGCTGGCCTCCCACAACTGCTAAAGTCAGTAGAAGCTGAACTGCTTTAATGCAGAAACCAACTGGCCCTCTCTTAGCCCACCTTACTGCCACTCCTCAAGCTGGTCTGTTTTGGACTGGATCGAAAGTGCAGTCTATGAACAAGGCCTAGCCCTTGACATCCAGGCTGCAGGGGCGTAGGAAGGGGGAAGAGGAAGTCTTCTGCATGTGCCTGGAAGAGGGAAGGAGAATTGGAGCCAAGGAGAGTCGGGGCCCTTTTTGCTGCACAAAAAGTACTATTTACCTCAGCACAGAGGTGAGCCATAGTCCCACTTTATTTCCAATTTTAGGACTGAGCAGAGAGAAGGTTCAGAGATATGTCTGCAGGGAAGGAAGGTGGGCAAACAGCATAACCAGGTAAACCAGGCAATCTAGACACACCCTTCCCAGGTAAGCAAACCAGGAAGCCGGGAGAGCACTAGGTTGGAGAGCAGAGTATGGGGGGATAGGGGGTATTCGTGGGGAAGGAGGCAGGACCCCAAGACACATGTCCGTGAGCTCATTCAGGGGAGAGAGGATGCTGAGGGGAAGGAGACCCCTTCTTCATGTAGTCTCTGCCCCAAGCCTTTAATGGAACGGGAGAGGGAAGCATGTTCAGAGCCTCAGGCAACCATACATCTTGTTAGACACTCGCAGCAGGAACAGGGAGAGGGTGGTGGCAGAGCCACTTTGGACATGGGAAGTCACAGTTGCAGTAGACAGAAAGGGCCAGTCACTGGAGGAGCTTGACATAATTTGCAGGGAAGAGTCCGAAGTGGCCATGACAACGCCCCCGCCACCAGCCCTCATCCACCATCTCGATGTCAGTGATGACGTCATCCGGATCAAAGGAAAGCTCGTCACTTCCCTCTGCGGAGGAAGTTGAGGGGATGTTAGGACGGCCAGATGCGAATCCCTCCATCCCCATGTTCCCCCATCTCCAGGCACCAGGCCCCTCAGGCCACTCCAACCTACCTCCTTGGTAGTCATACAGGGCCACAGCTGAGATGCCCATGGCCCCAGCCAGGCAGCCTGATGATCCTGTAGAGCGAGAAATATGAACTTGGTCTCACCACCATGGAGAAGGCAAACAGAGGCCGATCCCGCTGTGCAATGGAGAAATTCTTCTTCTTCTTACCCACCTCCCCCAGGCCTGTCCAAATTCAGGAGCTGGTGCTTCTCCCACCACTCACCAGCCTCAGGCTCGAGCACATCCTCATAGTCCCCTTCTGCGTCATCAACCTGCACGTGCCTGTCCATCTCCTCAACATCCTCATAGTCATTCTCGGGCTCAGGCTCAGGCTCAGGCTCAGGCTCAGGCGCTGCTTCATACACTGGCTCTTCCTCCACCTGGAGGCCTTCCGGAGTCCTAGGGGGCAGAGCTGGGGGCTCCTCATTGTCCTGGGAAGAGACAGCATGGAGCAGGGTGACCTCCACTCACCAGGAGGATGCAAGCAGTCTCAGTGGAGTATTGCTAAAACCCTTCACCCCCCCACCCGCCTCCTCTACCCTTCACCCCCCCACCCGCCTCCTCTACCCTCCACGCTTGCCTCCACCTACAGCCCCTGGGGAACACAGTCTCATCCATCCTTGTTTCTCAATCTCCTCGACCCTCACACACTCAAAACACCTACCCAGAGCTGGTGGGAGGGGAACGTAAAAGGTCAGGGTGGGGAGGAGTGGAAGGCAAGTCAGATTCCTTGGAAGACCAGGAAGACATTGAAGCAAAAGCGTATTGTTGAGTGAGATACCACAGCCGGGATAACCAACTGTCCTAGTTTGCCCAGGACTGAAGAGTTGCCCAGAATGTGGGACTTCCAGTGCTAAGACCAGGAGAGGTCCAGGCAAACCAGCATGGTTGGTCCCTGTATACAGTTCACCTTGCTAAGACTCCAGGAGATGGGGTGGGGGCACAGAATATTTGCGGCTCTGCTTACCTCTGGGGAATTCTGCCTCATGAGCAGCGGGGGCATTGGTTGTTCCCTGCAGGTTCTCACAGGGTCAGGCTCTGATGACGGATGGCTCCCTGCTGGAGGCCAGGCCTGTGGAGAATGAAGCATCTCCCAAGTAGGTAAACCTGCATCTTCACACTTATACTTACCAGCAACACCCCCTCCTGCTCTCCGCCAGCTCACATGGAACTCAGCCCTCAAGATTAGTTCCTGCAGCAATGACTGGCTGTCCTGGCTGGTGACTGGCCTTTTGTTGTACTACATAAATCTTGGGGTTTTTTTCTAGTATATAAGGCCTAACTTCAGCCAAACTGAAACCTTCCTAAAGACAGAGATAGCAGACTGCCTAACACAGGGGAGGCCTTCGCCTCATTTTCTGCCAGTGCTTTGCAACTCTTAGGCTCCTGTCTGGGCAAGAGATCTTGGCTGTGGATCCCGGCGGGCAAGGCACTCACCTCGGAGGAGATTTTCTTGGGCAGTGGGGCTGGCACCTCTGGCTCTTCCACAGGCACCACCGGCGGCTGAGCCTCATGGCTCATCTTTACCACAGCCTTTCGCTCCTGCTGCCGTCTGGCCACCTGCTGTGCCTTCTCCTCTTCCTCCCGCTTCCTCTTCTCCTCAGCCATGGACTCAAATTTTGCCTTCAGCCCACGGGCACCACTAGAAGCTGCAGACACAAGCAAGATGAATTGGGGTTGTCTTGGATTGGGGGCTGGGGAAGGGGCAGAGCTTGAGGGAAGAAGAGGAATCGGTTTAACATCCAGGAGGAGAGAAGATGGGAAGGGAACTCATGGAGGGAAGGTGGAGGGGTACTGATGGCGGAACAGGGGGATTAGAGAAGGATGGAGTGGCCCTGAAGCCTAGATTTCCATATGGCCAGGCTGTGCAACCTCAGCCTCTTGTCCTTTCTGAATTATAAGCCTTGGTCCCCTAGCCAGCATCCTTCCCTGTCCATGTTCCTTAAATCTGTGTGCCTTTAGCCACCACCCACCCTCACCCCCTATCCACACTCCCATCCCTATGCAGCCTCCCCAGCAACGCCCCCATTCCTCCCCCAGTGCCACTCCATCTCTCTATCCCCACGACCTGGTTTTTCTAGGAGACATAATCTGGGAATATGAGGGTAGACATCAAGTCCACCTCAGCCAATCTCAGTAGCTAAAGGAATGGAGGAGATCAACTGGGAGGGAAAAGAATATGAAGAAAGGATTGCGGAGCACAGAGAGAGGGAATCATGGAGACTCACCAGCTTCTGTGGGTGTCGTCTTCTGATAAGCCGTGGTCGGGGCCTCCATTTCATTGAAGCTGGCAGCGCTCTGCAGTAGGAGAACGGCATGTGGGGGGAGGGGCAGGGCAGTAGAGACCTGAGACAGTGTTGGGGATTGGGGTTGCTGTAGGCAGTATCCCCAACCATCTGATGCTCAACGGCTGGACAGGGTACTCCAAAATTGTTTTGTGGTAGAGAGAGGGGTTAAGAAGTTCCAAACTGGTGGGCTCAGTTCCCCTTTTTGAAAGCTTGGTGTACTTAGAATCTCATGTCTCCAAGCCCAGTTGCCTAGAATATAGCAGGGAACCTGGCCAATGCATGGGGAGGACCAGGACATGGAGTAGGAAGAGACTGAGATTAAGCAATGCCAAGCAATCAATGAAATTTTAAGTCTGACATCACCTTTCCCTGGGCTTTCTCTCTCTCCATCTCTCTCTGCCTCTCTCCACTCTCCTCAGTTAAGGCTCAGGCTTTGGAGGACATACCCATTAGATGCTGAGGGCAGTCAATGGGGAGTGAAGGACACCATCAGGACGGGCTCAGGAAACCCACAACCACTGGCCCTTCCTTCTCCCAGCTGTGCCTTTCACTTTTCTCTGTGCACCTCCCTAAACTTAGGGGACTCCTCTCAGAACATTAGTGTCTGGTGCTTTACCTTATCCACTCGATCCTTCTGAATTCCATACTGGCCACCAAATCCCTTGGCATAATCTGCAGGACAGAAAGTTCTGAGAGTCATAACAGGAGATTAAAATGCTGGGAATGGGTGGGGAGAAGGATCAATGGGAAGAAAGACCAGAAGACAGGAATGCGGAAAACGGAGGGGTGTAGGAGGAAATGTGAGAATCAGAGGATAAAGAGAGGCATGGATAGGAAGAGAAGGAAAAGGATGGGGAGAAAAAAAGTTGTGAGAGAATGGAGAAGAGAGAGATGGAAAGAGGGAAACAAAAAGAGATGTGACAGACAAAGGGAAATGTAAAAGAAATAGGAAAAAGTCAGGAGAGTCTTCTAGCCATCCCTGTGTGTCCCAGGGAAGCAGTAGACTGCTCTATCCTCTGTGAGGCACAGGGGCTCATAAGACTTATAGCCTAGCCACCCTCCAGCCACCACCCAGCCTGTCTGTCTTCATCCCTTCCACAACGACCCCTTCTCATTGTCCTCCTTCCCCTGCCCTGCTCTTAATCCTGCTGTTTTCCTCTCCATCTCTCCTGGTCTCCCCTCACCCAGCCACCCACCCACACACCTACACACGCACACACACACACACACACACACACACACACACACTTGCTGTCCACGCCACCACCTGCACTGCACATCTGCCCCTCTGTATTCTGAGCCCCTGTGCCAGCTTCCAGAAAGGAAGAAGCAGAGCCCTGTGTTAACCAGCATCCTTCTCTGTCCACATACCTTAAATCTGTGACCTTCCTCTTCCCAGCGCCAACTCACCTTTCTGGGACTCATGTTTCTCTGTCTCTCCCTTGTAGTCATATCCCAGAGCTGCTTTGTCCTGTTTATCCTTCTCAACCCCATAACGGCCACCAAAGCCACGAGAGTAATCTACGGTTGAAGAAGTAATCATGAGAGCCCACACTTAGCCTCCAGCCCACAGGGCAGTGCTGGAGAAGAGCGATCAGGAGGAATGGTGCAGGGCGTCAGGGGCCTGAGAATAGAGCAGGGCTTGAATACAGGTGAATTAAAGAGAAGCAGTGTCCTAAGTCACCTTTAATTGAACACTGCTCACTCTTTTCCTCTTCCTTTCCTCTCTCACTTCTATCCCAAGATGAAAAGATCATTTCAATTTTCTTCCTTCTTCTCCAAGGAAGAGGAAGTATGGAGAGTGTGAGGAGAGATTTTCAGGAAAAAAAAAAAAAGAGGCAGATATATGTGAAATATATGCATTTTCTTGACTTCTACATAAGCACATAGAAATGTCAGCTAAAATGTAACAATTTCTTTTATAAACAGTAAAGCTCAAAAGAAAAGAAGGAAAAAATGCTGGCTCCAGAAACAAATAAGTGAATCAAAGCTCTGTGTATGAGGGTAATTATGTGCAGATATCACAGAAAAACCAAGGGCATTGTATTAATAAGTTCCAAATGTAGTGAATAGTGATTAGGATCTAGGATCTGAGATTCTAATTTCTATATAAGAACAAGGTGGGGAACTAGGCAGCTTGAGATTAACCTCTGCCCATTCCTATATAAGAGTTCTAGAAAAATTCTGCTTACTTCTTCAGGGAAGCGGTGAGGAGGCTTATAGTCTGTTTAACATTTGATAGGGGAAAAGTTTACCTGTGAGACTTGGAAACTCCAAGGCTACACCTGAGTATGGAATGCAAATGCCAAATTTTTTCCTACTTATATAATTTGGGAATTCTATTCTGAGAAATTATCTTAAATACTGATCCAGAAAAATATATATCATGGAAAGAGTGAGCATAAGAAAGATGGCTTGGAGTCCGGGTGCAGTGTCTCATGCCTGTAATCCCAGCACTTTGGAAGATTGAGGCAAGAAGATTGCTTGAGCCCAGGAGTTGGGAGGCTACAGTGAGTTAGGATGACACCACAGCACTCTAGCCCAGACAACAGAGCAAGACCCTGTCTCAAAAAAAAAAAAAGAAAGAAACATAGCATGGATATGGGACAAAGTGACCTCAAAACAAAATGCATTGAAGAGACAAGAGAGACATAACACAAGGTAACACAAAGATATAAGAATAATTCAGGCCGGGCGCGGTGGCTCATGCCTGTAATCCTAGCACTCTGGGAGGCCGAGGCGGGCGGATTGTTTGAGCTCAGGAGTTCGAAACCAGCCTGAGCAAGAGCGAGACCCCGTCTCTACTAAAAATAGAAAGAAATTAATCGGACAATTAAAAATATATAGAAAAAACTAGCCGGGCATGGTGGTGCATGCCTGTAGTCCCAGCTACTCGGGAGGCTGAGGCAGGAGGATCGCTTGAGCCCAGGAGTTTGAGGTTGCTGTGAGCTAAGATGACGCCACGGCACTCTAGCCCAGGCAACACAGTGAGACTCTGTCTCAAAAAAAAAGAATAATTCATCATTCATCAGGAATATATATGCTGGTATAAACCTATTAACAGAATCAAAATTCATGAGCAAACACTGACAGATGTAGAAAGAGGAACAGACAAATCCATAATCATTGTTGAACACTCTTCTCTCATTAATGGATAGAAATTTTGGACAAAAAGGAATAAGTAAAATTATAGGAGATCCAAACAACATTATCAACTAATAAGACCTAACTGACTGTTATAGAACACTATACCTAAACACTATAGAATATACTTTTTTTATGCACATAGAACATTCACTAAAATAGACCATGTGCTGATCCATACAGTAAGTCTAAATACATTTCAAAAGATTGAAATATTACAGATCTTATTCTGATCACAATAGAATTAAATTAGAAGTCAACAGCAATAAAATTATCTAGAAAATTTCCCCAATACTTAGAAAGTAAATAACACACTTTTAAATAACCCATGGGTCAAAGAAGTAATTACAAAGCAAATGAGAAAATATTCTGAACTGAATGAAAATTAAAACACATATGACATTTATTGAATGTAACAAAAGCAGTGTTTCGAGGGAAATGTGTAGTTTTGTAAGTGCCCACATAGGAAAAAAATGCTTAAAGTCAATTATCTAAATTTCTACCTTATGAAGTTAGAAAAATTTTTTCATATGTTTGTTAGCCATTTGTTTATCTTCTTCTGAAAAATATCTGTTCATGTCTTTTGCCCACTTTTTAATGGGGTTATTTGGTTTTTTCCTTGCTAATTTGTTTGAGTTCCTTGTAGATTCTGAATATTAGTTTTTTGTCAGATGTATAGTTTGTGGGATACGGGAGAATATTTTCTCCCATTCTTTAGGTTGTCTATTTACTTTGTTGGTTATTTCTTTTACTGTGTAGAATCTTTTCAGTTAAGTCACATTTATTTATTTTTATTTTTATTGTATTATATTTGCTTTTGAGGTCTTAGTCATAAATTCTTTGCCTAGGCCAATGTCCAGAAGAATTTTTCTTAAGTTTTCTTTTTTTTTTTTCCTAAGTTTTCTTCTAGGTTTTTATGGTGTCAGGTCTTACACTTAAGTCTTTAATCCATCTTGAGCTAACTTTTGTATATGGTAGGAGAGAGGGATCCAGTTTTGTTCTGCATTTGGCTATCCAATTTTCCCAGCACCATTTATTGAACAGTATGTCCTTTCCCCAGTGTATGTTTTTGTCTACTTTGTTGAAAATCAGTTGATTATAGGTATACGGTTTTATTTCTGGGTTCTCTATTCTGTGCCTTTGAACTATGTGTCTACTTTTATACAAATGTCCAACAAACATATGAAAAAATGTTCAGAATCACTAATCATCATAGAAATGCAAATTAAAACCACAATGAGATAACACCTTACTCCTGTCAGAATAGCCATTATAAAAAAGTAAAAAACTATAGATGTTAGTGTGGATATGGTGAAAAGGGAATGCTTATACACTGTTGGTGGGAATGTAAATTAGTATAACCTTTACGGAAAACAGTACGGGAGATTCCTCAAAGAACTAAAAGTAGACCTACCATTCGATCCTGCAATCCCACTACTGGGCTGTCTACCCAAAGGAAAAGAAGTCATTACATCAAAAAGACACCTGCACTCATATGTTTATCACAGCACAATTCACAACTGCAAACATATGGAATCAGCCTAAGTGCCCATCAACTGATGACTGGACAAAGAAAGTGTGGTACATATATACCATGGAGCACTACTCAGCCATAAAAAAGAATGAAAAAATGTCTTTCACAACAACTTGGATGGAATTGGAGATCATTATCCTAAGTATTTTGGAAATGGAGGAACAAATACCACATGCATTTACTTATAAGTGGGAGCTGAATAATGGGTATACATGGTCATACAGAGTGGCAAAACAGTCTTTGGAGACTCAGAAGAGGGGAGGGTGGGAAGAGGTTGAGGGATCAAAAAATGATCTGTTGAGTGCAATGTATACTGTTCAGATGATGGGTACACTAAAAGCCCTGACTTCACCACTATACAATTCATTCATCTATCAAAAAACCACTTTTATCCCCTAAATCTATTAAGAAAAATAAATAAATCAATAAAACCATGGTAGAATCACACACTAATAGAGATTATGTCAGGAAAGTAAAATCACCTATATTGTTACCACAAAATAAAAGCTAGAAAAAGAACAAATTTAACCAACATTAAGTAGGAGGAAAAATAATAAGCAGAAACCAATACATTTTTTAAACTAGGTAAATAATGAAGAAAATTAGCAATGCCAAAACCTAGTTCTTTGAAAAGAATAATAAATTTGATGAACTTCTAGTAAGAATAATCAATTAAAAGGAGAAAAAAACACAAATAGACAATATCAGAAATGAAAGTGGGCATTTCATATTACCACAAATCTTACAGAGGTTAAAAAGAAAATAAGAGAATACTATAAATGAATTTATGCCATTAAATTTGACAACATAAATAAAATGGACAAATTCCTTGAAAAGCACAACATACCATAAGTAACTTAAGGAAAAATAGAAAGACTTGAACTCAATGGGGAAAAAAACATAAAGAAAAAAAATGGTTCATTTCTATTAAGACTTCTAGAACTCGGCCAGAAGTAAAGACAAAATTTCTCTCTATGGGGCACTTACTAAACCCAGGGCACATGAAACTCCCATAAAACAAATATCCCTCTTCCACACTTAAATAAGTTTACAAATAAAAATTACAAACCATCAAGGAAATAAATAGCCATAAGGGAAAGCAGATTAATCCAACAGAAGAACTGGCACACCCCAAAGCTGCAAATAATATAAAATATGAAAGAAACAATAAAATAAATATTTTTAAAATAACTAAAGAGCTTAAAGAAGGGGGGCAGGGAACCATGATAAAAGCAATAAAACATTATAGAAAAAGAATCGGCAGATTTGCAGCAGAACCAAAGGAAACTTCCAGAAATAAAAATATGTGAAAGAAAACTGAAAATGTAATGGACAGCTTAAACAATAATTGATATGGCTGAAGGGAGAAGTAGTGAACTTAGCCTAGATCCAAAGGAATTACCCAGAATGCAGCACAGGGAGATAAAGAGATAGGAATAGAGAAGAGAAATTAAGAGACATCAAGAAGAGAATGAGACGGTCTAATACACATTTATTACAAGTTCAAGAAGAAGGAATAAAAGAGAAGAGAGGAGACACACAATTCAAAGAGAAAATATGTGAGAACTTTCCACATTGAAAGTCACATCTGAGGTTCAAGAGGAGTGATAAGTCTCATATAGGAGAATAAAAATAGATGTAACACCTAGACACATCTTAATAATACTGCAGAATATCAGACCAAAAGAAAATCTTTAATAATAATAAAAAAAGATAAATGAGATGTGTTACTTACAAAGAAATGATAATTAGTCTGACACAAGAGAGATGTCAGAGACAATGAAATAATACCTTCATAGTGATGAAGGGATAACAACAATGAAGAATAATGCAAAATAAAGACATTGTTCAATGACTGGGAGTTCTTTCACAGACTCCACGAAAGAATCATCAAAGGATATATTTTAGCAAGAAGGAATTAGAGCAGCAAAGAGGAAACAAGGCAATACAATGAACAATGTTGAGCTAGGAAACTGATAAATATGTTGGTCAATTTAAATATGCATTTTCTAAGTAATAATAATGATTAATTTTGTGGGATTTAAGAACAAGATAGAACTAATATACTGAACAATAATAATATTGTTGGTAGAAAAAAATGTAGTTAAAATAGTCTAAATTTCCTATATTATTCAGAAAAAGACAGTGATTAATTTTAAATTTAAGGCAAAGATGTATGCTAAAACTTAGAGACAACCTCCTAAAATAAAGGAGTAGAAGGAGAAGAGTACTTTATTTTCAATTCATTAGAGCAAAAAGAGGGATTTAACAAAAATTGATCAATATCATAGAAAGCAATAAAGGAGAAAGAAAGAAGCAACTACACACTTGGATTAAAAACTAAATAAAATAGAGGGGAGCTGGGTCATGGGACTCAAGGGAGCTGATGGCAGCTGTTGGAAAATGAAGTCTTAGCAGAGGAGGTGGCCAGTCAGGTTGCGGAGGCCGAAGCACAGGGTCCTCACCTTTCTGAGATGTGTGTTTCTCTACTTCTCCTTTATAATCAAAGCCAACTGCTGACTACAGAGAGGAGGAGAGAGAATGGGTTAGTCCGAGGTGACGATATTTCCCCTCCCGACTTGCTGTTACTGCCAGCTCTGCCCCAGCGGTAGTTTATAGCGCCTTGGGGCTGAGTATGGAGGTTTAATGCAGAACAGGCTGGTGTGGCTGGATGCGGTGTGCCGCAGAGCCATGAACGTGGGCTCTGGACACAGACGGTTCTAGATTCAGACCCCACCACCCCTGCTTACAATTGTTGAACTTTAGGCATGGTCCTTGATAATTACTGTGGCCCAGTCCTTTCAAATATAAAATGAAGAGAGGCATTACCTATCTCAACTGTAAAATGAGAGAAATGATCCCTCTTCCTCTGGGATATTACAAGAACTAAAGGGGACAAGGTATATAAAGTGTCTGTATCAAGTCACTCACTCAATTAGTGCTTTTCTTCCTAATTAATCCTCACAAAACTAAGGGAGAATAGCTAGAAAAGTGCTTTATAAACTATAAAGCACTATGTTCATGTAAGAAAAGACAATATGCTATTCCCAGTTGATTATACTGTGTCTCTTCTCTTTCCTTACTCAGCAGTAGAAACACAAAGATGTGGATTTTGTTGGCAGAGGAGCAACCGGGAGGGTCTGGATCCTAGCTGACTCCAGGACTGGAGATGTTGGCCCAACACCTAACATCACCATGGAGCTTCGTTCCCATTTGCTCAGTAACTATGGGTCTCTAACCAAGTCTGGGTTTTGTATCTTAAGAGCTAATGAGTACGCATTGTTTCTTGATTTACATGACACACTGTTTAGGTGAGTCCGTTTGGGGCTCTGTGAGCAGAAGATATAACAATAAGAGATTAAGCAAAGGTAGGCAGAAGAGGGGCCAAGATGGAACCAGAAATTCCATCCTGATTATAAAATATTGCATGCGCCACATTCCATGGTTGCATTTAAAATGTACCTTCTGCATTTTTCCTTTCCTTCACAGTATGTTTTCAACTTTCCTGGTCTTGCTTTTTTTCTGGTTTTTCCCCCCGCTACAATATGAACAATTAACATTCTAAAACTTAGCTTTAAGGACTCCTGCCCACCTAATTAGCAATGCTGGTTAAAAAAAGAAAATCTCAGCTGGCTGTGAAGGAGATGTCCTCTCTCTATGTGCAGCTTCAGGGGAAGAGGCATCATTCTGCACCATAAAAAATGAGTTCAAAGAATCTGATTTATTAAAGGTGTGGAACTAAGAACATCAATGAGTCATCCATCTCACTCTCCTGTCGACTGTATGATGCTGTAATCATCCTGCTTTTTTTTCTCTTTAAAAACATTTTTTTTTTTTGTATAAAGGAGCCTTTAGAAACACCCAGCTTCTAAGATTGTTGCTAAATCTTGTGAAAAGTAATCTTTGCCTTCTAAAAACATTGTAATCCTAATAAGTTGTTTTACTTGATTTTTTGCTGCCATGGTAATAATATTTAAACAGACATCTCTGTTTTCCTGAAAGGCATGAATATTTATAAGGTTGTGATGTTAAGCCAAAAGAGGAGCTTTGAAATTCTCTTTTCTCTCTTCATGCATACAGGTATGATAAAAACTAATAGCTTGAGGAATTCCTTATTCAAACAGAGAGTTTGAGAGTCTCTGCCTTATTTAAATGAATGCCTTTCAGTTCAGCATGTGGGCACCAACATTGGCGCCAAGGAACTAGCTGAGGGAGCTCGTGGAGCTGGGTCCTCATAGCATCCACTGTCAGCAAAGAAGCATGAGTGTCCATAAGGGGTGAGTGTTGATAAGTCTCACATGATTTGAGGCAGGTGGTGCGGGGAGAGTTGTCACTTACCTTGTCTGCCCTGTCCCTCTGAACTCCATATTTGCCCCCAAAGCCTTTGGCAGCATCAGTCTGAGAAGAGTGTTTCTCCACCTCAGCAACATACTCATGGCCCACAGCACTCTGAGAAAAATCAAGGACAGGGCGAGTGAAAAGATAACAATGACCTTGACAAAAATACAGAGATGGAATGGGATGTAAGAATACAAGAAATTCCATTCCGGGTCAGACCCATAGCTTCTGACAGTGGTGCCGAGGAATACGTGACGGGAGAGCAAGATGACTTTTTCTGGAGGTTTGCACATCCCTGATTCTTTTTTAATGCCACTAGGCAGCCATTGTTCCCAACACTCACATAGGATGGGCTGGGAGCCAGAGGATAGAGACTAGGTAGACAGAGCAGTGTTTAAACTAGAAACAAAAAGAGAGCTAAAATAAGGCTGTTGTGCAGCAAAACAGAAATAGGGGTAATATGAGGGAGAGACCAAGGGGACTGACTGGATACCATAGCTCAGATTGAGTATTTTGCTAGAACAGCCAGATACTTTTGTTCTAGATCTTTGCTCCTACATGGCCATCAACGTTTGGAAGTGAATTCTGAACTTTTACACAATATGTAATTTATAATATATACACAAAAAGATCACTAAATACAGAGTAATGAAAATAATAAGAGAAGTTGCAACATAGACATAATACACAAATATTTAAAAGCAGGAAATGATTTTAAAACATATTTTTCCCTTCTCCACTTTTGCTCCCTGGCTGCAACAGGCCAGCTGTTCTAATATCTGGACTTCTGCTTTCTGCCATTTATAGCTTATGTGTTGAGATCAGAAAAAAATGATATGAATAATATGTTGTTCTATTTTGAGCCCAAATGAATACTATGCTTTTGAACAAATTTTAAGACATAAAACCAATAAATGAGTCAATTTGTATTTTTTTTTTAAAGAAAATCTCTCTCTTTTGACTTACCTTGTCCATTCGGTCTCTTTCTACTCCAAACCGACCTCCGTAGCCATGGGAGGCTTTGGGCCCTGATTCCATCTCTTTCTTCTTGAGAACATCGTGTTCCTCTGACACTTTGTTCCTGAGCTGGTGAATACTGGAAAAAACCACATGACCGAGACTCATCTAGCACAGGAGGTTAACAAACTCACCTTTCCCCAAAAATAGAAATCTTGAGGTTTGCTCTGTTTATTTTTAGCAAAACCATGAACCCCAAAATATACCAATGTTGGGTCTGGAAGTAAGAGATCAGCCTAGAGCTTGATTTAAACTCTCCATAGGCCAATAGTGTAATATTTCCTCTAGTCTGTTATTTTGCACACTAAAATGATCTTCTAATCTTTAGCCCCATTTTTCATGTTCCTAAATATTAGAAGACAATGACACTTATAGTCTAATAACTGGAAAGTTATTTTCTTCTCTGAATAGACCTGCTTTCTATCAGTGATGAACTGTTTTCAAGAAGCATAAAAATATTCATATACCATTGGATCTATACATTCTAGTCCTAGAAGTCTACCCCAGGAAAATAATTTTAAATATGACAAAACTTAATGTCTAATGATATTCACTGAAACATTGTATATAATAGCAAGAACCAAGAAACAACCCATATGACAAATAATTGGATAATAGTTAGGTAAATTGAAATATTACCTTTCATTTGCATATTAGGAAGTGGGTTAAAAATGATGCTCATAAAAACATAGCACTGGAGAAATGTATTTATACACTATTTTGTATGCTTTTTGGTCAAGAATTAATATCCTCTGCCCCCTTCCCCCAGCCTGATATTTCCTAAGAGACACCTAAGTGACAACTCTCCCTGCACCACCCACCTCAAATCATGTGAGACTTGTCAACACTCACCCCTGAATGTAGGCCCATGCTTCTTTGGTGAAAGACAGGCAGTGGATGCTATGGATTCATGTAACTAATGAAAACTAATAAAATTCACTCGTCATTAATTGCTATAACACTTTAAGGCTCAAATAACCTTGATTTGGACATTTCTATCTCTAAGCGAAAGTAACACCAAAAGGAGGCACTCTCTTCCTAACTTCACGCTCACTTCCATTTTTACCGTGAAGGTGACTGCAACGCTTAAGAGGGTAGAGAGACACCTCTGGCAGCCTGTTTGGCCTGAGGACATGAAGTAATAGCTCAGCACCAGCACCAATAATAACAGTCTGGTCTGATACTTGAACACATATATTGGAAACATCTGGGCAAGAGAACCCTAAATAAGAAATTTGACCTCCTACAGTAAGCAATGAAGGTGTAGGGTATTGAGATAGTGATGCTATTGGGACTTCACTAGCTCAGGACAACCAGACACATTGGGTATAGGTAGAATGGCCGACTCACAGCAGAAATTCTCCTCTTTCATGGAAGAATAGATCCATCTGGTGGCCTTGTAGCATAATTCCACTAAAGGTTTTTAAAAGCCTTCTCAGCTTTAGCCACAGTTTATTTTAGAAAGCTGGCTATGAATCAGATGAAATCGAGCTGAGTGCTGGAAGAACTCTCTGTTCCCATGCCTCCTCTAAACCCTCTGGCAGCAGTGAAAGCAGAGATCCTGTGTTGCCAGTTCAACAACACCAACACTTTAGAACTGTCTGTGTCAAAAAATCTGCTTGTACCAAGTACATGTAAATGACTGTCCAGTACTTTCCAACTGAAGTATTTAGATGAAGAATGAAGCAAATGAGGCCAAACATTACTTTCAAATGGGAAAGATGTGCAAAGTTTTAATGAGTACAATGATTGTTGAATGCATCAAACTATATTATAGTTGAAACAAGTTTTTAAAAGGAATTAGAAAATGATACTCAGGCATATCCATCTAATGAATAACAGGAAGGCTAGTCAGAGGGTCATGCCAATAGATGATATAATTTGAATAAAAATGTTGCCAAAGAAAATGAACTTCTTAGATTCTTTAGGATAGGGCTGGAGCCATTCTAAATAAGTTTTAATTATAGCCTTGCTTCATTCAATAAATATTAAACAACTTTTGCATATAAAGTACTGTTAGGCTCTGAGGGCACAAAGATGCTAATATATGGAGATAGTGAGATAGAGAAGAAAACCAAAAATTTTATAATTCAATGTGTTAAGTGTCATAGCAAAGAAACTTTGACACATTAACTCTTAAATGTCTGTTTTAAGTTTTAAAATATTTTGGATTGTTAAACAATGCAGTTTATGAGAACCAAGCAAAATCCAGCACCTTAAAGATGAGCCAAGAGAAAGGACAGACCTTTTGGGTTTTATTGCAAAATTAAAAGTACAAAAGTGAGTTACTTGGACTATAAAGTCTTTATTCACAGATGACATGATCATGTATGTAGAAAATCCTAAAGAGTACACACACATACAGAAACACACACACACACCTCTACTAGAACTATTAAGTGTATTTGATAAGGTCATAGGATACAAGGTCCCTAAAGCAAAATCAATTATATTTTTACATACTAGCCATGACCATTTGGAAATCAAAAGTTAAAAATAAATACCACTTGCAGTCACATGAAATAACTTGAAATATTTTAGGATAAGTTTAACAAAATATGTACAAGATTTGAGCACAGCAAACCATTTCTGCAAGAATTAAAGAAGACCTAAATAAACAGAGAGATATCCCATGTTCATGGATTGGCAAACTCAATATTATTAAAATGTCAGTTCTCCCCAAAATGATCCATAGATCCAATACAATCCCAATCAAAATACCAATAGGCATTTTTGTAGGAATTGACTAGCTGATTCTAAAATGTAAGTGGAAATGTAATGTCCTGGAATAGTAAAAAATTTTGTTTCCTTTTTTAAAAAGGAGAACAAAGTTGAGGACTACTTGATTTTGTGACTTACAAAGCTACAATAATCAATGCAATGTGGTATGCTGTCAGGGTAGACATATAGATCAAGGGAATAGAATAGAGTCCACAAACAGACCCACATATATATGGTTGAAGATGCCAGGTAAGTAAATGGAGAAAGGATACTCTTTTAATGGTGTTGGACACCTAAATATCTATGTGGGAAAAAATGAAACCCAATCTTGACCTTTTACTGTGCACAAAAGTCAACTTGAAATGGATCATAGACTTAAATGTAAAAGTTAAAACTATAAATCCTTTAAAACAAAAACATAGAAGAAAATCTTCACAAATTTGGAATAAGCAAAAATTTCCTAGACACATAAAGCACTAACCACAAAAATTTTTGATAAATTATACTTCATCATAATTGAAGTCTTCTGCTTTTCAAAAAATGTCATTAATAAAATGAAAAAGCAAGTTACAATCTGGGAGAATGTATCTGTGAAACACATATCTCACAAAAGATTTGTATCCAGAATTTATAAAGAACTTTTAATAACTTATTAAGAAGACAAACAATTCACTTTAAACATACAAAAAAGATTTTAACAGACACTTCAAAATGAAGATACACAAATGACACATGAAAAGACGTGCAATAAAATTAGTCACCAGAGAAACAGAAATTAAAATTACCACATACCTACGAAAATGGTTAAAATTAAAAATACAAAAAATACCAAGTGTTGACAAGGATGTGGAGCAACTGAAACCCATACATTGCTGGTAGAAATGATAAAAAGTAAATTCTTTCTGTAAAACAATTTGACAGTCTCTCAAAAAGTTAAATACATGCTTGTTATATGATTCAGCAATTCTACTTCTAGCTATTTTCTTTTCTTTTTTTTTTTAGAGACAGGGTTACACTGTGTCACCCAGGCTAGAGTGCAGTGATGCAATCATAGCTCTCTATAACCTCAAACTCCTAGGCTCAAGAGATCCTCCCACCTCAGCCCTCTTAGTAGCTAGGACTATAGGCACACATCACCCACCCAGTTAATTTTTTTAAATTTTTTGAGATGGGAATCTCACTGTGTTGCCCAGGTCTCAAACTCCTGGCCTCAAGCAATCCTCCCACCTCAGCCTCCCAAAGTGCTGGGATTATAGGCATGAGCCACTATGCCCAGCCCATAAGAAGAACAAAAATATATGTCAACAAAAAGATTTGTACCCAAATGTTTGTGGCAGCTTTATTTATAATAGACCCAAGTTGTCAATCACCCAAATGTCCATTGACAAAGTAATGGATAAATCAAATTGTGGCATATCCATACAATGGGACACCACTTGACAATAAAAAAGAACAACAAAAGACTGACACAACACCATGGATAAATCTCAGAAACATTATATTGAGTGAAAGAAGACAAATACAAAAGAGTACATTCTGTATTATATCATTTACATGAAATTCTAGGACAGGCAAAACTAAACTATGGTGACAAATAGCAGATCAGTGTTTACATTTGGCCAGATGTGGGGATGGGGTGTATTGACTGCAAAGAGGCCCAAGGGAACTTTCTGTGGTAATGGAAATACTCTATATCAATATGTTACACATGTATTGTCAAAACTCATCGAACTATTTGCTTATAATGATCACACATCAATAAAGTTGATTTTTGAAAATAAGAAAGTGAATAAAACATTCAATGAAAGACAGACTTTGGGAACTCCTGAAGAGGTTCATGCTTAGGAACACGAATGTAGTACATTATTAAGGCCAAGCTACAAGGTACTTAGTTATTCTAAACAGAAAGAAGCCTTAGGGAAAGGCAATCGCTTAGCTCGTGGAAATTTGCATTCCATGTCAACAAGAGAATTATGGACATGACAACATTATGTTTATTAGACAAAAATAATATGATGTAGCCCAAAGAGTCAGACTGAGCTGAATTCAAATGACTACAAGTTGAGTATCCTTTATCCAAAATGTGTGGGACCATAAGTGTTTCAGATTTCTGATTTTGGAAATTTGCATTTATGTAATGAAATATCTTGGGGATGCGACACAAGTCTAAACAGAAAATTTATCTATGTTTCCTATACACCTTAAACACATGGGCTAAAGGCAATTTAATTCCCTTGGAAATGCTGAAAATCTTTGTGTTGTGTACCTGCGTTTTGACTGCAACATGAGGTCAGGTGTGTAATTTTCTACCTGTGGTATCATGTCACACTCAAAAAGTTTTAGATTTTGGAACATTCGAGATTTCAGATTTTTGGATTAGAGATGCTCAACCTGTATTTGCATATCCTTAGGAAAATTGCTAAACATCCATACATCTGTTTACTTTTCTGTGAAATCAGGATGATAACATCATCAATGATATAGGGTTATTTTGATAATAGCTCAATAAATATTTGCCATTATTCTTATGTTATAGCCATGGCTCTCCACAGCACCCCTTTAAAGTGAACAGGGCTGGTACTATTATCTCCAGTCACCAGTAGGAAATAGGGGCAGAGTGGTGAAATAATCTGCTTCAGCACTGTGGGTCCTGTTATAGAAGAGCTGTGACCAATTCCTAGGGCTCCAGATTCTATTTCAATACTCAACACTACACCATTCTTCATTTCCACTTGGTATAAAATGCCAGCGCACAAGAAAGTGGACAGAGCCGCTGAGGCAGGTATCCTATGGTTAATCTCAGGAAGGATCTAACCTAAAGGCCAACAGGTTTCAGGAAGTACTGAAAGCTATTCTACAGCAGTGCCATTCGACATGTGGTCCATAAGCTGAACTGCTTCTGTTCCACAAGGAAATAAGAATAAAAATTGAGAGAATGTGTTCAGAAACTTTTATAGTAATTTAACATAGTGATTTTATATCTGTCGAATCTAAAAATAAAAATTGTGTTTGTATTTTTTGTCATTTTTTCCATTTGTTTTTCTAAGAATTCAATTTTACTTTATTTTACAAAAATATGATGACAGATTTGAAAATAAAGAAACAAATCTCTGTTCCTTTCCCATAGGTAGTTTAAGAAGTACTGTATAGAGTAATAAGAATTCTTACCTGGTCAAGGGAAAAGCTCCAAAGAAAATGAATGAACAAGAGTAGGGAGAGGAAGGTGGAGGGAAGGGCAATAGCCCTGGAAACCAGACAATTCCTTTACGGAATAGATGAGGGGTGGATAGCATCGTTTGAGCTACTCACTGAACTACCAAACCACTTTTCAAACTAAATTTACTTAAGACAGACCTAAATAAAGACATTGTGGTATGGGGGAAGGTAGTGAGATTTATGAGAACTACAACCACTTCCTTTTCCCGCTTTGAGTCATCTCAGCTCTGCAGCTACTGTTCTCCTCTCCAAGTCCCCCTCCTTTCCAGGGACCTTGGTGCTTCCCATCTGACCTTGAAGATTGGCTGAGCCCACACTAGCCAGAGAGAATCACTAAATGTTGGAGACTTACTGCTGGAAGGTCTCTAGAGGTCTTTTTGATCCAGGTGGGAAAACTGCGAATCAGAGAGGAAAAGTGACTTGTCCAATGTCACCTGGCCTGTTACTGGCAGTGACAAGGCTTTTATACCTCGGTAGCTTAGGTAATGGGAGGTGAGTGAGCTTTTGTGTAAATATCTCCACCACTTGCTCTATCCTATGTGGACTCAGTTAGGTTAACACAGAAATATGCAGGACCACCGAGTTGTATGACTCCCAGGGGCACCAGTCAGAGTCATCTATTAACACATACAGGAGCAGTCCAGGTGAACACCACTTAGGAAGAAGAAAGGCTGTTATCTGCTCACATGTTTATGCTAGGTTTTCAAAAGGAAATCTGATTAAACTAATCTGTACTAACAGAAAAGAGAAATAACACCATTGAGCTGCTAAGAAGTGCTAAGTACTGCGCTAGACGTTGACATACGCGATCCCATTGACTTCTCACCATCTCTCTGCGGGGGAGCTGTTGTTATCCCCATTTCACAAAATAAGCTGAGATTCAGAGAGGTTTTGTGCTCAAGTTCACATTCGTAATAGTGGCAGAGTTGGGAATTGAATCTAAATCTATGTGATATCCAAACTCAAGCCCTTTCCATAAGATCATGGCAGGAATTTAGGGGTCTCCTTAAAATATTCTACTCCTGCCTCCTATACACGAGACAGGCACTGGGAGAGGAAAGGTGCCAAGAGAGTGGGTATCCTCATCTGAACAGTTCCCAGGACACTAGGGCTGAGTGGCCTTTACTTAGAAAAGGAAAAGAGTCTCGATTTTGTTTTTTTGTTTTGTTTTGTTTTGTTTTCTGGGGGGCGGGCGGTATCCGTGAGCCCACAGAAAAGCATCAAAGAAGTTTTCTGAATGACCCTGTTTCATTCTTTTTGTCTCTCTAACTGCTTCAAGAATTGCATGGTTTGTTTAAGAACAATATTCATTACAGCTGCTTGGTTCAAACCATTTATGTCTAACTAGACAACAATGTATTGTTGTCTAATTGAGTATTATCTAATTGTATAAACATCTGTCAGGTTTTTGTAGTGTGTTGTTTGAGCAATGTGGTCACCCACTGACACTTTAAAATCTAAAGCTAAAAACACTGCTGTCAGAGAGTGGAGAAAAAAGTTAAAATTCATCTTAAAACTGTACTAATCTTGCCGTTTTGTGTGTAGTTATTGATTTTTGCTCTTGTTATACTAGTTAGTGTGTCTACCTGGCTACTAATATTTGATATTCTGATACTATCCAAAGCCGGCCATCCTGGTTAGAGGACCCTGAATAGTCCACGGAAGAGAGGAGGGGATCTCTCAATCCAAATATATGCTAAATCCCACAGACATAACTGGATATGTCTATAAATTTCTTTTCTCTTCTGGTATCAGAGGGTTTTGTTTGTTTGTTCCTGGTAAAATGAATATTGGGCTATAATTTTAAAGACCCTTAAACGTTGTTGCCAACGTAGTTTTTATCAACAGGTTTTCCAAGCATCACATTTCTCCATGTTACCATTCACGGCTTCCAACTTCTGTCAAATAGCCAAGTACAAATTTGTATTTTAAAAGTCATTTGGGACAGGTATAGGAGATGATAATATTGTTTTTTTACAGCATTTATTGTGAGTTCTTCACCTTGACATTTTACTGAATTCTTCTTAACCTATATGAAGTCACCCTACATTCTAACCACACATTTACATTTCTGTGAAGAGACAGATGACAAATAGGTGATTGTTAGATAGATAGATGGATAGAAGTATATTAATAGATAGATAAAACCTCAGTATTTGAGCCACTTCCTCTCTGAATCCCTCATGCCTTACTGAAGGAAGGGAGTCAGTTGATACAACAGACCCATTTGGGGAAATAGCAGAGTTATTAGACATAAAATACAGATAATAATAGTGTTGGGGGATAAGAGGAGAGACATGAAATAGACGTACATAGTGACGCACATAGTGGCACACAGGGACAGACTGTAGAAAAAAAGCAAAGATACGTAGACATGAACTACCCTCTCCTTTTCCTTCCTTGCCTCCTCTTAAGTCTCAGAGTTTTCTCTGGGCTCTTTCCATAACCCCGTCCCCCTTCCCCAGTCCTTCTGGCACCTACTTGATGTGCTCTGTGCGTCCAGAGCCCTCGATGGTCTTGGCCCCCCACCGTTGCTCCTTCTCAGAGATGTCATTCTGCAAAAAACAGACAGCACTGAGCAATGAGTGGTGGCAGGAAATGTGCCACACTGAGAGGGGCCACACGACAGACACATGCCCTTTATGTCCCCTGCATCCACTGCCGTCTTCAGTCAAAAGAAGAAGTGTTTATTTATGCTGCTCTTCTGTTTACCTGAACCTGACCTCATACACAGATTAAACTGGCGAGCTCTGAAACTTCCATTCCTCCTCTACATCCTTCACACTTTTCCCCTCAGGTCTCCTACGACGTCTCAATTCCCCCAAATTACACGTGTCAACTCCAAGTCCCGGATCACAGGCCAAAGGAGACCCAGGTTCACCTGCTCCTCACCTTCAGCACAGCCTGCCATAGCCTGTCAATCACACTGGCAGACTCATCCGTGCCTGTCTCCTTCCATCCTCGACACCAGCTGTCACATATGTCCCACTTGTGACAGCCAGCTGTCCTAGAAATCAGTCCCACCATGAGGGCTGTCTCAGTTCCAAAATGTCATTCCCAAGCCTTCTCGAAGGCCCCAGAGTGGCCCAGATGCCCTCCCACCACCACCACCCTCTTCACTGTCCAAGCAAAGCTACTTCCAAACTCACCACAAAGTCAGGATCTGTGTCCCAGTCATCACCCTGGGTCTCCACGGAAACAGATACATCATGCCCCACTACAGACTTCCACATCTGAGGGTGACAGAGGATGGGAATAATTTAGGACAGGAAAGAATTGATGGGAGAGAAACCAAGAGTGCTGAAATCAATGACATAGCAGCCCAATATTTTCTGACACCTTTTCTTTAAAGAAAATATTATAGAAGATGAGGCAAAGCAAGTAAGAGTTTTAGGAAAGCTCTCCTGCTAAGTTGGAGGAGGAGTAGACAGGGGTTTATTCAAGACAAACTGATGAGGCCTGAGCTCACTGTGGTCTGGAGAGAAGTCAGCATGGGTGTAGGTAACACTGAATAACCTAGGATTGTTCACTTGTGTCCAGAGGCCAGCCAGACAGTGGCTTGAAGTAGTAATCAATGAAGGGTGCTACTATATCCCTAAAATTATGGCTTTCTTTCACTCGGACTTTAACACATGACTGTTTTCATAGCTATCAAAGTATACATTGGCCCAGCTCCTGACAGAATGAACATCTACACTCATCCCTCCAACATATTTAACTATATTGGGGATTTTTCCAACCCTCCGCGCAAGTTCTGTCCCATCTCCACTCCGAGACCAGTCACTGCACAGCTATATGAGGTCAGTAGGGACAGTCAGCTGAAATTGCTATACTGAACAGTGCATGGAGAAGCATTATTTTCTGGGAATAATTTATTTATTACTCAATTTTTAAAAACAGTTCAATTATGTTTCTAAAGAAGATTAATGGTTCAAAAATAACATCTAATATATCCCTTATTTGGAACATTAAGACATATTTACTTTTTATCAACTAAATAAATGTTAAAGAAACATATAGAGAACACTGGTTTGAAGGGATGCTAAATTGCTCTTCCTCTGGGACGTCTCCACTGCTCCAGTTTGCCTTGCCAACAGTGCATAAGGAAAGTCACGCAGTCGCTCTGCATTTGTGGGATCCTGGAACTTGGTGTGAAGAGGTGACAATAGACAATGCCCATCTGCTCTGGCGACCACTGAGACTTCTTGACCCTGGCACCACTTGCTAGCTGGCAACGTCCCTGCAACCTTTCCCTCCTCAGACACCTCATCCCCCTGGAGACCTTTCTCCAAGTGCTCCATCAACTCCCAAAGGAGATCCTTTTACAACCGCTGCTAGGGCTCTCCTCTCTCTCCACCTGGGCCGTCGGATTCTCCAGTTTTCTATGTCCACTTGAAAACTCCATCCTTCTCCATGCTCTTTGAACAACCCCTTGAACACCAGCCCAGGGGAAATTTGGGGTAGACTGGTTAAAGAGATGCTGAGGGGACACTGGAGAAGTGCTGACCAAGTCAGCCTAACCGTGACATGAGACCCTGCTGAGAGCAGCTCTGCCTTTCCTGATGCCCGCTTGTGTGGGGGCAGCTACACCAGACCTACGGTCCTGCATCCTTGCAACCCCTCTGTTTCTCATGCCCCGGCTGCTCTGCAACAAAAGGACTTCACAGGGAAAACTGGAAAGGAGAAGTTTCTGAAATAGTCCTGAGCAATAAGGAAGCAATGAGGCCCGATGGTCCCATCCTCTTTCCTGCTGTTCCTCGGAGGCCTCAGCCCGACTCTCCCATAAACCTCCCACCTCCACCCATTTTTGAAATGAAGAGTTTTTGAAACAGGGACAATTTAATATCCCTGACTTTCCAGAAATTGGGAAAGTGAGAGGTCCTATCTAGAGTAGGGGCCAGACAATAATCTGTGAGGAGCCTGGGCTGTCAGGCACGATCGGGGGCCCCATCGTGACGCTGACTTATCCCATCAGTAAAGTACACGGAATGCGAGGACCTGGTGGCCACTCCAGCTCTGGGACTAAGCCTCTGTGGGACCAGGTTAAAGGAAGCAACAGAGTGTGTCCTCATTTGCCAGGTACCAGACTAGGCAATTCACAAATATTAACTTAAATAATTTGGCAAATCACTGATCACCTCTGATTTCCCCAGTGGAAAATAAATGAAGGGGTTAACCTGGCTAATCTACAAAGTCCCCTCCATTTCTGACAGCCTGGGATTCTGTGATCCTACAACCACAGAAACTAGCCCAGCTGAACAATCATGCCTTCACTTGGCCTCCATCAGTACCTGCTTGTCAGCACTAGTGTGCATTAGCGACTACTTCCTGATCTGTTACAAGATGTCCTACGTGGGTTTTGTCTCCCTGCTAGACCATACGCTTTTCAAGGGCAGACTTTGTCTTCATCTCCTGTGATTCTCCTCCCAACTCAGTGCCTAGGAGCAACAGGCCTTAGAGCGGATTGCAGATGGTCAGCAGTAACCAGGCAGCGCTTCGCTTGGGCTAGGGTCCTAGATGGCTGCTGAGCCATGTTTCTTGGGCTCAAGCTTCTTTCCTCTGTTTCCATCCCCGGATGATCATTCTCCACCACCACTCACACCTGGCCTTCTGGCCATAAAAGGTTAAAAGCCTACCAGTGGTGGCCTTGCCCCTCACCAAGGACTAAGAGCCAGGGAGGTTCCCCTTCAACTCTTGCCTTGTGCTCCCCAACTCTCTGGCCGCTCCCAGTACCCACCTCCACCAGCGCGAGCGTCTGCTCTAAGCTGCCGGCTCCTCACGTCCACGCCCGGCTCCCTCTCTGACTGCCACTTCAGCGCAAGAAACTCTGAGCGGCTGCTTCAGTTCCGTATTCAGGTTTTCTGTCATTTCCTGCCGCCCTGTCCTCAGAGCTACTTCCTGAAGTTTGAGTCAGTTCCTTCTGCTTTAGGCACTTAAATTTAAAAAGAATTAAATGTTCCCGTGGCTAGTCTTTTGCAAGGTTTTGAGGGTGAGGGTCATGAAGCAGTCATAGAAAATGCTGCTTTTACCCTGAATTTGTAATCTAGTCAGAGAAACAAACTTTCAACCAGAAAACACCTTAAAGAATGCTGTAGAACAGCACTTGTGTCCTAAATAGGTGGGCAGTTGATAGTGAAGCCATTCAGAGCATTTGCTATGGGCTGTAGTAACCAAGAAGGCTTAATGGAAAACGTGATTTTAAAAAGGAAACTTACTCCTGTATTACCCATAGCATTTAAAAGTGGGTTTGCATATAGTAGACATTCAAATAAACATTGATCAATTAAATGTTGCAAGGGAAAAACTCAAAAGGGAAAAGGCAAGATGGGAGGGGAAAAGGTTCGTAGCTTGCCTGGGGACAGCGTGGAGTCTGAGCTAACCGCTAGGAAGATTGGGTCCAGATAGGAGGAAGAATTCCGAAAGAACCAGATGGTAAACAGCTGATGGACAGTCTTTGTGGTATCCTGCACTACTTTTCATCAAGATTTGCTGCCCCTCCCTTCCCTCTGGAAGTCAGACTTGCTCAGGTGACTTGTCCTGACCAGTGACAGACATCACTTTCTGGTGGCGACTTTCAGACTACTGCAAGCTGTACCACGCTCTTTCCCTCACTGCCCACCAAGGCAACCTGCAATTCTCCAGAGTGGCTCCTCTGGCGGCCTGGGTTCCTGAGTGAATGACAACACGAGGAGAGCCCCATCCATCATGTGAGGGATTCAGAAGCTTTGACTAAAAAATATCCTTTGTTGTTTTAGCTACTGAAAATTTAGGAGTGTTTGTTATTGGATCTGATCCAGCCTCTCCTAATCTTGATTGCCTGTGGAGTTCTGACCTGGTTTGCTCACAGCGGTGAGCTCCCCAAGGGGTTCAAGCAGGGCTAGATGACATTGGTCCATGATACAGAGGAGGGCATTTCTGTATTAGGAATAGGAAGCCTCTAAGGTTACTTCCAAATCTAAGGATTTTATGCCTGGGGGAGTTTTATTTATCAGTCCTACTCCCTGACCTATTAAACATTTATCATGATGGCACCAAAGTTATTTTAAGAAAGAATAAGTTTGTAGAAGGGAAAAAAAGTCTTTTAGATCATTTGGAGTCCGAATGCAGTGTCAAAATAGATATTAGACCAGATACTGTGACACACCATCACATAGTTCTCCAGAGAAACCATAGAATGTAATCGGAGATGACACCAAGAAACCCCAGCTCTCCCTAGCGAATGTCCCAAGTTCATTCCTGATGAGGTAGGGAGGTGTAGCACACAGAAATAGAATGGCCTTTGAAGACACATAGGCTTGGTTCAATTAAACCACTTATTGTACCTTGAGAAAATGAGCTAGCTTTTCTCAAGAAGCAACTTCATATAAAAATATAATGTTTATGTAAGCTGCTATAGGCTACTAAACTTCCCTTCTCTCATTCCCACTCAGAGGAATCCGTAGGGGCCTAATGTTTCTCATATATACCGGACAAGAGCTTATCCAGGACCATGCATGAACGTGCATGAATTTAATGCCCTGATGCCTGGCTTGCTTGGTTTGGTATTAGCGTACAATTTTCTCACTACACTCATCACCCTGGGGTCTAGTGGCTAGGCTAGAAAGATGCATGGAGCCCTCGCTGATGTTAGCCAGTGAGAAGGAAGCCTGAAGATGTAGAGTTTCTACCCCTGTAAGTGTTCCTGGCTACCCCATCCCCACTTCCGCTACCTACCTCCTCCCCACAGCATGCAAACACAGGTAGGTAAGCACCTGTGCACACATTCACACACTGACCACAACTCTTCATTGGGAAAATAATTTTATTATTTTACAGTTATTCAGGAAAATTCCTGGGATGCTGTGACCAAGATTTAATCACCACAGAACAAAGATTTAGAGCACATCAGTCAGCCCACCAGTCTTCTCTCTTTGGGTGGTGAGACCAGGCACGGAACACATCGTGTATGTAATAGGAAAATAACCAACCGGTAAGGGTGGGGGAGGGGAGGCAGGGAATAGGCACAAATGGAATTCAATCCTGGATGTCCTTTTCAGGTCTAGATTTAAATATTGTGTCTTCTCTATATTCTCCTTCCATCACCACAGAGGGCAGAGACTATGGGGCTGAGAAAGTGAAATAATTGTCACCCAAGTAGCTTAGTACTTCAAGAGGCTAAGAGTTGCAGTGTGGTCATCATCAACAGTCAGACTTCTGGCTGGGAGTTAATGCCTCGCCTGGGACTGGCTCAGGCTGGCCCCGGGGCATTGTCTCAGGGCCACCTTCCAGGCATATCCAGATAACATAGGAATGACACTAATATGAACCCTCCTGTCTGTGGCTAGTTCTTCCTGCCTTTCAGCGAAAGACACGGGCCACTTAATAGCTTAGTAGACATGTGATCAAGGGCAAAGGCAATGGGAGCCTATCCTTACAGTCCAGGCCCACAAATCCTCACTCCAATTACGTCTGAACCCAGGGAAGAAGATGCTGTTCTCTCCTCTGATCCAATAGCTGAGACCCCTGGGGAGTTTTCAGCTCCCACCCTATTCTTCAAGAGACATAACCAAATGTCCTATGAGGAGATGTGTCCATTCCCCTGGAAGAAGGAGAACAGGTAAACAAGGCAAAGAAAGTTATTGATTAAAATGATACTGGACTTTAGATTATTAGGTTTATTGAAACCATCCTCTTGGCTTGGCTGAAAGACACTCTTCAGTACCTTTTACAGGACTACAAAAGATCAGAGCCCTGTAATCTGAGCAAATATTGGGCTCAACACATCAGCTGTGAGGCTTCTTGGATTAAGCCGAAGTGTTCCGGCCCAGGGCAGTAGAGGAAAGCAGACCGGCCAGTCCCTGTAGCTCCAGCCTGACCTCATGTCCACCTCTGCTTTTCCAGGCACTTTCCGTGGAGAGTTGGAGAGTTGACCTGTAAGTGGGAAGACTGTTCCGCTGGAACTGGCAGTTCTGGCGTTAGAAGTGAGGGAATTCCAAGATCTCAGGGGAGTGGTCCAAAAAGTGACAACTAAGTTTATAGATGGCCCGTGAAACATAGAATGAGTAGGACATGAACCATCAGAAAGTAGATGGCTGCCAGCAGTGGCACTCGGGTCCGGGAATGACACAGCGAACGCAGGACTCGCTTCCATCCAGCACCACTCCGGGTCTGAAAGAAAAATCTGATAGTCAGAGTTTCTGCCCTACAGGGATATGCCCCTGTCTTTCCCCAGTTATCTTGCATTTAAGCAAAGCTGATCCAACCACTGCAGAAAAGAAATATCCTAAGAGGAAAATCTTTCAGGGATAACAACTTGGCAAATTCCACCAGGTTCCCCCAATCTTCCACACCCTTCCAGTGTTAGACCCATCAGCGGCTCAGTAGCTGGACTTCCACAGTCCTTCTTGGCTCCTCGCCCCCAACACAGCCAGCCTGTCTGTCCGTAGAGCACCCTCTCTTTATCCTTCTTCCCTTCTTACCCTTCGACAGCTGTTGCTTGTAAGATCTATCAACAGTGCCTGCTCCTGAGTGCCACAGGAGCCAAGGATAGGAGTCCGGCCAGAGTCCCATTCACCATGCTCCAACCTGTGTTGAGAAAGAAAAGAGGCAGGGCACTGGTTCACAGCATGACAGGCTGATCAGGCGAACTCTTGCCATAGGAGGCTGCACAGGGAACTTGCAGCAAAAGTTGTTCCCACGGTCTCTGTCCCCGTGCAAGGAGTAGGCTGGCAGATAGGTTTCTTTGAGCAGCAGTAACAAGTGATAATAACTACCAGGAATTGACTGCCTGCTATGTCTCAGGTGCTGGGTTAGGTGCTTTACAAACATTTAATCCTCAGGTTTTGAGGTTGGTGTTATTATTGTCAAAGCGGTAAAGCTTAAAGAAGTGAAATGACTTGCCCATGTGGCACAGCCAGTAAGCAGCAGAGCCAGAATTCAATACCCCGGCTGGTCTTTAAGCCTCATGCTCTTTCTTGCCAGTATGCCACACTTGAGTTGGAGAAATTCATTACATTTTTTTTCTTTTCATTTATAAAAGGTTAATAGGCAAAAGCAACCAAGAAAGATTTTTGTGAGGTTCTTAGAATTAAACTGAATTGGCAGCCTCTATTGCTTTCTACCTCATTTTTTGCTGATCTCCTCATTTTTTTTAATATTGGAACTTCTCCATTTAATGAAGAGGCTGCCATTCTTTACTCAATGGTTTCTGACAAACTGAAACAAAGGAGCTGCAGGTAACACAGCACATGTGACCAAGCATTTGCCTACAGGGATGCACCTTTTAATTGGGACAGGGAGGATGGAACTCTTTCCTCTACTCATGTTTCCTCCTCATGAAGGGATATCCATTAGCCTAATATTCCTGGTCTCTTGTTGCGGGTCATGCTCTTTTCTCCAGGAGAGAAGGAACACCTTAACTGATCTGCGAGTCTGGAAAGAGAAAGAGGGCCTAGTTCCTTTCTGCCTGTTTGCCTCTTAAGAGCCAGGGTCACTGCAGAGCACGCCTTCTGTGTCTGTTCCTCAATGTGATAAGCTTTTCAGAGGCGGCCTTGATCTGGAACAGCAAGTTCTGTTACTATGAGGTCAGTCTGTCAAATCCTGTTGGCTGAGGAAGGATGAGATGTCTGTAGGTACTGGTGAGGCAAACAGTATTGGCTGCTTTTAAACTGCAAGGGCGTTGAGTTCCACGTGCACTACAGAGCACATGTGAAGTTCTAACACTACAATGGCAGTACGTGGCCTGGGTAGGCAGCATTTAATCAGCTACTCCAATTTCCATTCTGCATCAGGGCCAAAGAGGGAATTGCGGAGGGGCCAAGCTTGGATTAATGTGGAATGTCCACAGTCTTGGGAGTCACCTGCAGTCTCAGTTGGCTTGGGACAGGTTAATCACACATGAAGGCAATTAATCTCCCCACGGGCCAGGTTTCACAGGTCTAAACAATTCCAAAGCAAGAGAAACAGCCATGGGCGCACAGGCCCGAAAATGCTTGGCAGAAACAGCAAGACACCGAACAAGACTGTGCTGTGTTCCCCAGAGCCCACCCTCAAAGCTGCATACTGAGGCCCTTGAACAATTATAAATATGCTGGAGAGAAAGAAAGGTATCTCAAATAAAACCTGCTCACTGGGGCCGCCACCTCTGACAACTAAACTTTGCAAGAAGGCATTAATATCACAAATGCCAATCTCTGAAAAAGAGACAATATACATAGGTGGCTATTCCTCCCCAGATATAATAAAAGTGCCTGCTTTTAATGTTTCTTTCTTTGCAAAGGGACTTCCAGCAGCAAAACACTTGTAGCTACTCTGTACCTTCTCATGCATAGTGAGTCTCTTGACTTGGGTGAGTTGGGAATGAAGAACTAAGGATGTACAGCTCTAACCTTCCAAATGACACTTGGAGCAAACTGCCCACAGAAGCACAATTCACTCACTCACTCCAATGCTCTAGTTTGGCAAGAGCAGGTTCTTCTGCAAGGAAAGCCTACCCTGGCCCAATGTTGCCTGGGACTGGGAGGAGAAGTTCAGGGTTAGGAAGTGCATTTGCCAACAAATCAAAAGCTAATTATCAGCTTTATAAAATAGTCTTTTAATCTTCCATATGTTTTCATCTTTAAAGAAAGATTTCAATTGATTCAGATCTCAGATAGGGAATGAGGTTGCCATTTACTTGTCCCTTTAAAGAACCCAACCCCTACCTCATATAGTTATTGTTGAGATGAAATAAGATATCTTTCATAGCTTATTCCATATCATATGAAATAAGCTGTCGGTCAATGGTAGATATCATTGTTTTGGAAAGTACTGGCCCTCCAAGACTGCACAAGTACAGTGTTCTCTTGGGTGACCACAGGACCCTAAACTCACTGCAGTGCACTTCTTAAGATGAGGAAAGTATCTTAATCCTAAGTCTGGCCCCCAAAATGTACATGAAAGGATGAGAAGTGAACAGAGGTTCTCTCCTTCAGTCTTTACCGCCTGATCTGCTCCTCAGCCGCAGAGAGGGCATTCTCAGCAGCCACTCTTTGGTCTCGTTCTTCTTCCAGCAGCTTCCTTAATTCATTCACTTCCTGTTTAGTGTTGCACAGCTGCTGCTGGGCTTCAGAAAAGCTTCAGGAAAAAAGGAAAACAAACAGCATCACTAGATGCAGAACACAGTTGCTAAGACAGGGATTCTAAGTCTTCCTAAAGTTATAAAGCAGAAAAATTTATAGAAGCTTGTGAGAATGCAAAGAATATTTTAAAAGTATAGCTGTGGAGAGATTAAGTGAGGCCATAGAAAATATCTTAAGAGATTTTAGGAACTGACCATCTTCCATTTTAATACCGGAGTGTTCATTAGTGGTATACGATTTAATCCCTACCTCACTTCTGTGATGCCAATAAGAAGACATAGTAAATCCATTCTATGAACTTCGGTTCAATCTAGATTACCGCCCCCATTTCTTCAATTCTTTTTGTTGTTGTTGTTGTTCTTAGGAGACAGGGTCATGCTCTGTCACCCAGGCTAGAGTGCAGTGGCATCATCATAGCTTACTGCAGCCTCGAACTCCTGACCACCCAATTTCTGTCCAGAGTATGCTCCAGGGAGAGTCCCACTCCCTACCTTTGCTGTGGCTCCCTCAGTTCCTCAGGATCACTCTGTCGGTGAACTCCATTCTTTTCCTGGGGAGCTCCCGGAGCAACATCTGTATTTAGTGGCCCCTAGAAGAAGCATAAGCTTAGTAATTCAGTGAAGAAAGCTCTTAAGAAAGTGTACTTGAGCAAAATAAGAATTCATTTAACATCAGAGAGAATGAGAAATCATGGAGAGCAATATCCCCTCTTATAATTCTCTCAAGTCCAGATTTAGAAGCAAAAAACTTCTGCTCCAGAAGGTTCATCACCTATATAAAACTCTTGCCTTGATTAGATTTTTCTCCCAGATTCTCATTCTTAAATTTCTCCTCTTAAAAGTTTAAGTCTGCTTCTATCTAGTAGATGCTCATGGATTTTCCAGAAGCTACTCTGATCCTACCCTGCTCCCCAGCGCCCCAACCCCTTCTCCTCCTTCCTGTCCTAGTCATCTCCGTACCAGTTCTCAGTCTCCTCCACCTTCAACACTGCCCTGCTCACTGCTGTCAACAGCGTTGTCATTTTGTTTCTCAGGTCCAACTCTTCCTACCGTTTTCTTATTACTTAAAGCAAAATCAGCACTTTCTCAGAGTTCCAAAAGCCTCTGTCATCACTGTTTCCCACTCTTTGATTTCTCTCCCATCATCCCACTGATCTTTTTTCTTCTAATCCCTTGACTCTGTAATTTTTCTCAGACCTTTTCCCATCTCAATTAACGCTCTCTTTTTCTGCCACCTAACTGCATCAGCCTCTTCCGTAGCTCTTCACGCTGCATCACTCGCACTCACTGTCAGCACACTTCTTCCAGCCCCTCACCTTCTTCTTACTCACTGCCTGCAGCTCTTGAACCTGCTTCTCCAACACTGCACAGTGATTAAAAAGGTCACTGTAGTGCTGCTGGTTCTCACGAAGACTCTGACTAGTATCACAGAGCTGAACGGAGAGGGTGTTTTTCTCTTCGAGTAGCTGAGAGAACTGAAACAGAGAAGATAAGCACCATCACTATAAGCAGTGCTTAGGCTAACTGTCCTGAGTTTTAAAGATCTAATCTTCTTATGTAAGACCTTTATTTCAACAACAGCCACAATGGCGCCGTGTGTTCCTTCAAAGTGAGAAAGCACATAATTTTTTTGAACAAGAAAGGAAAACAATTCTGCAGGAGTAGCAGGAAACTTTTGTTTTATGGTATCTGGTATATCAACTAAAAATCCATGAAGCAGAAACCCATAAGCAACCTCGCAGAATGGGCTATCCCAGGTATGTGAGAGGAGGAAGGCAGTTGCTAAGTAGGTCCAAGTGTAAGGCACTAACAAATGACTGTAATCCCTGGATCTCAATATGGCTAGAGAGCTGTCACTTAAAAATGTGTACAATGACATTACTTGGCAGATTCCTCAGACAGTTAGTTATAAGTTACCAAGAGAGTAGAATGAGAAATTATAATATGTGGTAAGAGGGAGAAACGGAGTAAGTCTCAACATGCCTGTGTACATGTAAGAAACTATATTGGGAGCATAGATTATCACAGGTAGGAAACATTTCAGTCATTCAAGGCAGGATTCTCCTCTATTGCACAAGTAATTCAGTCTTTCCTTCAACATGGTCAGTGATTCTCACTACCTGACAAAGCAATCCGAAGCCATTTTTTAGCCTGTAGAAAGCAGAAAATTATTTTTTATATTGAATGAAATTTTTACCTATTATAGCTTCTACCCATTGATTTGAATTCAGTCCTTTGGAACTATAATTCTAGTTCCTTACTTGCGGGCTGTCAAGTTTTAAGTTTTAGTTATGATTAACATCCAGATACATTAACAACCACAGAGACATCTCTCCAAAGTACCTATTGTAGGACCACGTACATTGTACGATAGGGAACTGGTGTACCTGGCTGCATGTTTGACCTTTGCTTAAGGATTTTTTTTAAGTATTTGTGTAAAAAAGTTGAACCAATGTTTTAGAGAAAAGAAATAGTTTTCTAGAGACACCCTGGGAAAGGGCATTTGATGCATACAGAAAATTAGAACAAGAGAATCCACACATACTTGTGAAAGTGCTTGGTAAGTTGAACACTGCTCTTCAGATGTAAGGTTATTTTCTGTTTGTTATTCTAAAGAGCAATGTTCAGCTTACAAAGCACTTTCACAAATATCATCTTATTTGAGAGAGGTAGAGAGAGGATTTTTGTCCGTGTTTACAAATGACAAATAAAAAAAATGAGGAGTAACTTCTCCAGGGTCATGTAGTGCTACAGTCTGGATATTTGTCCCCTCCAAATCTCATGTTAAGATTTGATCCCCAATGTCATGGGGGCAGATCCCTCATGAATAGATTAATGCCCTCCCTGTCCCCAGGGAGGGGGAGGTGTGAGTGAGTTCTCACTCTAGTAGTTCCCAGGAGAGCTTTTTGTTAAAAAGAGCCAGGCACCACCCCCTCTCCCCCTTGCTTCCTCTGTTGCCGTGTGATCTCTGCAGACACAGGCTGTCTTTCACCTTCCACCTTGAGTGCAAGCAGCCCAACCAAGGCTTTCACCAGAAGCCCGATCTTCCAGCCAGCAGAATCATGAGCCATATAAACCACTTTTCTTTATAAATTACCCGGCCTCAGGTATTCCATTATAGCAATACTAAATGGACTAAGACATGTGGCTAGTAGATGTCAGACCAGGACTCAAATGTCGTTCTTGATTCCAAGTCCAGAGCTCTATCTACTACCTGATGGTGTCCCATTTAAAAATCCAGCAAGGGAAGTTAAGAAAGTCATGAGGTTTTGGTGGGTGAGGGGGCATTAGAGGTAGTTCGTAAAGAAAAGGATATAATTGTTTGGGAAGTAATACTAATTTGAAGACAGAGGTAACTGGGTACAATGACAACTACTGGGTCCTGAGACAGGAGTAACATGTTCCTTTCCTAACCTAGGAGGAAGCCACAATGAAGAGTCCAAACCATACCAAAAACAAAAACATTTCTCAGTGTTGAAAAAATCCTAACACCTTTTCCTTACGCAATCTACAGTTGAAAGGACAGACTTGTAAAACTCATTGGAAGCAAAAACTCTCTTAACTAGAGAAGTCTAACCACTTACAGGTAGCCACCCTCATATAAACCACCTTTTATATATGCATTATTCTCTCTATGGTAAACATAGGTCCCTCTAGTTTAGGGATGGCAAACCATGATCTAGGGCCTGCTGCCTTTTTATTGTAAATAAGGTTTTACTGGAACACAGCCATTCTATTCGTTTATGTATTGTCTCTGGTCGCTTTTGTGCTACAATTGCAGAGATGAGTAGTTGTACCAAAGACTTTATGGTCTACAATCCTAAAATATTTACTGTCTGTGCCTTAAAGGAAAAGTTTGTCAACCTCTCCTCTAGCTCACAGGCTACAATATTTCATCATATATACAGTTGTAAAAACAGAATGGGAGGGAACAGTTTAAACTACATTATATCATTACCCCTTCCTATGTTTTTAAGTTTCTAGCACATTCTTACATTACATACAAACATCCAACCATGCTGGTAGAAATATAGTCATCCCATGTTATCCGTGCACTATTGGTTCTAGAATCCCACCCAACCCCTCAACAGGATACCAAAATCTGAGGATGCTCAAGTCCTGATACAAAATGGTGTAGTATTTGCATATAACCTACGCACATCCTTTTGTATACGTTAAATCACCCCTGGATTACTTATAATACCTAATAAAATGTAAATGCTATGTAAATAGTTGTTATACTATATTTTTAAAAAATCTGTATTACTTTTCATTATTTTTTTTTTCTGAATATTTTCAATCTGCAGTTGGTTGAATCACAAATGTGGATCCCATGGGTACAGAGGGCCGAATGTATATATAAAGTCTGAGCATCCGAGGAAAGAATTAGGGCAGTGGCTTAGACAGGAATACAATCTATGCTGAGAGCCCATCTACCACAGTCCCATTCTAGGGTCCAAGAAGCAATTTTCTTAGTTAATTGGGACCTATTTAGAGTGAGACTAAAGCTCACGAGCTTTAAGTAGCTTCATGAGGGACGATGTGTATCCTCAGTACCTAGCATATGGCCAGGGGCTCACAGAAGACAAATAATAGTTATTTGTTTAATAAATGAATGAAGCTAGGGATAGAGGTGCTAGGGATAGAGGTGCCTTTCTTATAGTTGCTCTCTAAAGGAAGAACAGTTGCTCACTCAGAATGACAGTGACCTAAGGCAGTGTTTCTCACACTTTAAGTGAAATTACATTTCAATAAAGCTGTTAAAAATATATAATTTTGATTATGACCCAGAATCCAGTTATAAATATATTAATATGTAATTAAAACTAGGCCAGGTGCAGTAGCTCATGCCTATAATCCTAGCTCTTTGGGAGGCTGAGGGAGGAGGATCACTTGAGGCTAGGAGTTCAAGACTAGCCTGAAGAACATACTAAGACCTTGTCTCTGCAAAGAACAGAAAAATTAGCTGGACCTGGTGGCACATGCCTATAGTCCTAGCTACTCAGGCAGATCGCTTGAGCCTAGGAATTTGAGGTGAGCTATGATGGCGCCACTGTACTCTAGCCCAGGCAACAGAGCAAGACACTGTCTCAAAAAAACAAAATAAAACCCTAAAGTTTGTCAAAATAAGACACACTCTTTATTACATATTACATACATATTTTTTATCTTTTTTCTTTTGCTATGTAAAAACACTGGTTGCAGGGCCGGGCGCGGTGGCTCACACCTGTAATCCTAGCACTCTGGGAGGCCAAGGCAGGCGGATTGTTTGAGCTCAGGAGTTCGAGACCAGCCTGAGCAAGAGCGAGACCCCGTCTCTACTAAAAATAGAAAGAAATTAATCGGACAACTAAAAATATATAGAAAAAATTAGCTGGGCATGGTGGCACATGCCTGTAGTCCCAGCTATTCGGGAGGCTGAGGCAGAAGGATTGCTTGAGCCCAGGAGTTTGAGGTTGCTGTGAGCTAGGCTGACGCCACGGCACTCACTCTAGCCCGGGCAAAAGAGTGAGACTCTGTCTCAAAAAAAAAAAAAAAAACACTGGTTGCACTATTTATAATAGCCTCAAACTGGAAAAACCCAAATGTCCTTCAACAGAATACAGAAATTATGGTATATGCCTACAATACTATACAGCATGAGAATGGAAAAATCACACTATATGCAACATGTATAAATCTCACAAAATAAACGCAGTAATACAAAAGAGAAAATATGGCTCCATTTATAAGTAGTTCTAAGTGGGTAGTAGTCAATAGGAGAAGATACAAGGCACTTCTGGGGTTCTGGTATGTTCTGATTTTTGATCTGAGTGGTGGTTATACAGGTGTCTTCACTCTGTGAAAATATACCATGCTGTACTTATGATTTGTGTACTTTCCTGTATGTTTTACTTCAGTAAAACATTTCCTTTTTTTTAGTTGCTACCCATCAAAATGATTTCATTATCTACTAATAGTTCTGAATTTCAGTTTAAAACACTGTCCTAGAGAGACAAATGCCCAGAGTGATTCACAGTATATCTAATGTTTGGAGAGTAAATGTAACAGGGCTCAGATGGGACCTAGTTTATGGAAAGAAGAGGTGGGCTGCAGAGCTATGAAGGGTGGAATTTCTGGAAATAGCTGACTAGCTGCAAGGGGAACTGGGTGGAAGCTGCTCCGGAGTCCCTCTGAAAACTTCCAGACAAATCCCCCAACAAAGGGTCTGTAATTTTACCAATTTATTTGGATCTGCAAACTTTAAAAAACGAAAATTTCTCTGCCAAAGTTAACAATGTTAGCCTCTGACACTTTGGTCTCAATTAGTTGAATTAAATATTTAGTAAGTACCTTCTACATATAGCAGGCACTGTGCTTTTACACACACATGATCACATTTATCTCAGACTTCCTCCTAACACTTCAGGCAAGTTACTTAATACCTCTGGGCCTTTTTCCTCATCTGTGAAAATAGCCTACTGATGTTTGCAATTTTTGGATCACTGACCCCTTGATGAACTGATGAGTTCTTGTGATGAGAAACACACACACACACATATACACCATTCTGCATACAATTTGAGGGGATTCATATCTCTCCTCAAAGCAAATCTCTGAACACCAAATTCTGACCGATCTCTTAAATCTCTTCTAGTGCTGTCATAGCTTACCTAGCTGGGTTCCTCGGAAGAGGGCAGATCTAGGGGAGGGGTCACTGGAGAATACTTTGAATAGTCAGAGAAAAACAGGAGGGTAGTGATTCATAAGAGGGTAGGGTGAGGAGTAACCTCAACATTACTAACAAGTGACACAGATGGGAGAAGAAAGCTTCCTTAAGTAGTTGGCTTCTTTATTCTTACTGTATGGATTTCTCCAAATCATTCCCAAGGACTCTTCAAGGGCAAGGCACAGGAAATGGCCCTGTGTCCAGTGCTTTGGAACAAGCAGCCCAGCTTTTGAGAAAGGTAAAACTTCCCCACGCTACGATATGCTACAGCTGGGAGCCTATGCTGACTCAGCTTCTACTTGCCTACTTGCTTTCAGTCATGGAAAAAAGCAGCTGAATTCCAGTGTGGCAGGAAACACTTACCTTGCTGTTTAGTTGCTGAATTCTTAATTCCTTCTGGTGAATTTCCTTTAAGCTGTCATTGAGCTGGGTCCTAAGAAGTTCTGTCTCATGAACTAGGTTTTGCGACCCATCTAGGGAAGCTGCTGTCTCTGGGGATGCCTGCCAGGACACAAACATTGATGAAATTTTCTCCTATGATTGCTCATGCTTACTCCCTTCCCTCTAGAAACCCTGTCCACCCCACAGGAAGTCATAATGGCTTGCCTACTAGTGACAGATGGGTACTTATTAATAATTTGTAGGAAGCTGATACTTTCTGGGTAGTGGTTACCTCTGAGTAGCAATCAGCATTGAAATTACTCACCTGCCTTTGGTACTGCACTTTGAGGGGCTGAGTCTGAGAGGATGAAGACCTCATTTCCCTCATAAGATTCTGCAGATGACTGAGCTGCTGATCTTTCTCTGAGAGAGCCATAAGGTACTGCTCCTTCATTCTCCTCTCGTGCATTTCCCAAGAACTCTTCTCCATCCTAGAAAAAACATGACATAATCACAGGTAAAAATATACTTATGAGATAAAGGTAAATAATTCCATATTCAAAACAGTGTTGTGGACTGTTAGAGATGTAGTAAAGAAAATACATTAACAGAGTGAAATTTATATTATAAATAGAACTGTGCAGCAAGATGATGATGCAGAACTAAAAAAAGAATTCCAATTGGCAGAACTGAAAAGATTTCATAGAAAAGCTGGTGGTTGGTCTGGAACCAAACAATGAGTCCATATTCTATAATGAGAAAAGCATTCCAGGGAACAAACTGAGCAAGAGGCACAAGTATGAATGCATATAGTGAATTTTAGAATTGTTGTAGGAGACAGTGTGTAGAGTGGATGTGGTGAGACGTCAGGATGGGGAGGAATGAGGTCAGATCACGTGGGCCATGGGAAACCACTCTAACTCTTTAGAATAGCAGTGCCCTGATGCAGTATAACATCTCAGTTACGAGAATGCAACTGCAGAGTGTGAAGGACCCAGGCTCGGATGCTGGCTCTATCACAAACTAGGTGTGAGACCCTGAATAAAAGTTACTTAATCTCTCTGGGCCTCATCAATAAAATAGTAATAAACTATCTACTCCCTGGGATCGCAGTGAGGTAAAATGGCCCCACCCCATCAATAGAGGCCATGTGGGAAGTCTGGATTTCCATTTCCCCCTGGTAGTATCAGGACTCCCTTTCCTTCTAGGGGGATCAACAGAGGCTGAATGGGGTTCCTGGACTTCACCCCTTATCTGGTGGTAAAATGGTAATATCTCCCTTCCCCTGTTCTTGTGGTGTCAGTAGAAGCCTGCTAAAGCAGAAGATTTAAATAAGATTAACTGAAAATCATTCATCATACCAAGAACCAGGAAAATCACAACTTGATTAAGAAAAGGAAATCAACAGGTTACAACACTGAGGTGACACAGATGTTGTAATTATATGACAAGGATTTTACAACAGCCATCACAGAAGTGCTTCAATGAGCAATTACTAACACACTGGAAAAAGTATAGAAATTCCAGCAAAGAAATAGAAAATAATAAAGAAGAACTGAATGGAAATTTTAGAACTGAAAAATACAATATTCAAAATAAAAAGCAACTCAAAGGGCTCTATAGCAAAATGGAGGTGATAAAGGAAAGAATCAGAGAAATTGAAGATAGAACAATAGAAAATACTTAATCTGAATGATAAAGAGAAAATAATCAATAAATTGGATTTCATCAAAATTAAAAGGACCTTGTTGTGGGAGATGAAAAGATAGGCTGCAAACTGGGAGAAAATCCTTATAAACCACAAACCTGACAAAGAACTCATACCTACAATATGTAACAGTAAAATTTAACAGTAAAAAATTAACCCAATTAGAAAATGGATAAAATATATGGATAGATATTTCATCGAAGAGGACATATGAAAGTTGAATAAACATATAAAAAGATATTCAGCCATTATGGAAAACAGTTTTGTAGTTTCTTAAAAAAAAAAAAAAACACGACACATTTACCACATTACCTAGCATTTGCAATTATCCCAGAGAAATGAAAACTTATGCCCACATAAAAATCTGTATTGAAATGTTCACAGTAGCTTTATTTATAATAGCTAAAAAATTAAAAACAACATGCATGTCCTTCAATGGGTGAATGGTTAAAGTGGCACATTCATACTAAGGAATAGTATTTATAATAAAAGGAATGAACTATTGATACACACAACAATGCTGATGGACTTTAGGGTATTGTATTGCATGAACAAAGCCAATTTCTAAAGATTACGTACTACATGATTCTATTTATAAAAAATTCTCAAAATGACAAAATTATAGGAATGGAGAACAGATTAGTGGTTGCAGACATTAGAGATGCGAGGAGGGGAGGGGATGGTGGAATGTGACTATAAAGTAGTAGCACAAGGGAAATATCTGTCGTGACGGAACAGCTCTGTATTTTGGTTGTGGTGGTGCTTACATGAATCTACACTGTGACAAAACTGCATAGAACTAAGAACACAAATACTCAAATGAGTGCATGTAAAACTGGTGAAATCTGAATACAGTCTGTGAATTGTACCAATGTCAATTTCCTGGTTTTGATAATACACTACAGTTATGCAAGATGTTACCACTGGAGGAAACTGGGGGAAGGGTACATAGAAGCTCTCTGCACTATTTTTACAATTTTCTATAAACCTACAATTATTTCAAAGTAAAATGAAAAGAAAACGGTTGAAAAGGGGGAATTATCATACCTGAGCTGATGTAGCTCATGCTGCCAGGAGAGATTTTCCTTTCTGAGCTCTTCTTGCATAATCTGAAATGTTTTTGTCTTATCTTGATAGTCCTGAAGTTGAGTCTTCAGTGGACGTAACTCAGTGACTTCTTGATTAATCTGTAAGTATTGCTGCTGTAGATTCTTCAATTCCTTCAGCTTTAACAAAAGGGAGAATAAAAGGGTGATTCATCACATCTCATTCACCCAGCTTTAAGTCATCAGCAGCTCCCTACAAGTAAGTCAGACACCACAACATACAACCAGCACCTAACAGTCTATTGGCATATCACTGCAGCATGAATCTCCAAAATGGTGAAATATATACAGCCAGAATGGTGGAAATCACCCACGGAGCTGCCATCAAGGCTGCAGGACCTGATCATTCCTGCAACTTCTTCTTCTTCCCCTTGCCTCTGAGGTCCTAATTTGATTATAGGGCTACATCTCTGATACAGGACAGACTTAATGGACCTACAGCTTTATTGTGGGTGGTGACATCCTAGAACAAGAAGTATAAAGATAGGCTGGCTTTCCATTTAATCATGTGCCCTGGTTAGGCTTCTAAACTTTCTTACATGGATATCAATCTTAACTCCAGCTTAGTTCATGTTGATTATAAAGAAGGCAGTGCTACCCCATGGTTAAGAGCACTTAGGCTCTGCAGTTAGATATCCTACTACTTCTTGGATGTGTGACCCTACGCATGTCCCTCGCACCCTCTAAGTCTTAATTTCCCTCACCTATCAAGTAAGGATAATTACAGTACCTTTTTCATAAGAAATGAAAGTAAATGAGAAAATTAATGCCCTTCACATATAAAGTTAGTGATGATGATGACAAACTGACCTTTAATTAGCAAAACTGCCTATCTAAATTTCATTAAAAGCTTAATAGTAAGAAATATGTCAGGACATCTGGGCGAAGATGGGGACTTTGATCACACACCTTTTCACTCACTCTGAAACAGCATTAAAGCTACAATAAAGGCATTTTTTAAGCACAAAACACAAGAATAGGAAAAACATCACAGGAGTCAGCAGCAATAAATTAATTTTGGAAGCTGAAAAGCAGATGAATAAGTGGTAACTGGCTTAACAGATCTGAGAAAGCTGATCTTAAGCTGGCAGTAAGGAAAGCCAAGAACCAACAGAACTTACTCTGCAGAATCTTCAAAAGGCTCAGGAATTAACAGCAGCAGGTATCTCTGGAAAAGATGGTGATGGGGGTGGGAGGGAGGTGGTAGCTGAGATAAGGAGGAACAGATGAAAGTTGCTTAAGAAACAATTTCATCCATAGTTTCCCTCCTCAGCACCACATTTTTTGTTACTCCAACAGAAAACTAGTTTTATTCTCTGGAGAAGTGTCTCTGGACTGTGGAACACCAGTTACAGTCACAAGTTAGGGTACTGTTCCAAAACAAGGGTGATCAAGTGAATATATGTTTTCTGAATGCCTGAAGACTCTCCTCTACTCAACTTACAGAATGCTAGTAAAAGGCTTTTTATCTTCCACACAGGAAATGAGACTTCTCTCAAAAACCTGACCGGCCCAAGAGGAACTAAAGATACCAACATGAGGACCACCAACAATAAACTCAATAAGATCACCATGCAATGAAATTCAGTTGGTAAGTTCCACCCACCAAGTTTTTTATACCCTCCCCTTAAACAGGAAGAGTAAACCAAGAATTAACTTTCACCTAAAGAACGGCTAACATTAAGGAAGGGATGAAAACCTACTGGACGAAGGTAATTTGGAAAAGATTAGTAGAGGAAAAAATGTAATGTACTCAAAGATTTAAGAGTGAATATCACCAATCAGAAAGCTTGTAGCAGAAATAAAAAATTATAAAGAAAAACTCAGTACAAAAAAACTTCAAAAAACAAAACTACTACCACTATCCTTGGAGAAAGAAGTTAAGAAAGTCTACCTATGAGACAAGGAAAAAAATAATTCCTTAGAAATTAAGAATATGATGGCACAAAGGAAAATCTCAATTTTGGGGTCAGAAGATGAAAAGAAGAAAATATTCCCAAAGTATAGCAAAAAGAATAGAAACAGTAAGAAAATTAGAGAAACAAATCCAGAACGTCCTACATCTAAATAACAGGATTTTCAGAAACACAGCGAAAGAAAAATGATAGGGGAAAAATGATAAAAAAATAATTCAACAGAATTTCCAAAAATTGATGAGTACAATTTCTTAGATTCAAAGGACTAGTCAGCATAATGAAGGAAAATAGATCCACACAAAATCAAATGATCATAAAATTTCAGAACTGAGAGAGGAAGGGAGAGAGGGAGGGAGGAAAGGAGGGGGAAGGGAAAGGAAAGGGAGAAAACAGATTACATACAAGGGATCAGGAATCAGAATAGCTTTAGACTTGTGAACTACAAAGTAAGCAAGAGACCAATGTCTTCACAGTTTTGAATGGAAATTATTTTCAGCCTAGAATTCTATACCCAGCCAAACTATTAATCAGGTATAAGAGATGAAAAGACATTTTTAATAAATTTACCTCCTATCTATCTTTTTGTAGGGAGCTACTGAATGATTTATTCCATCAGAACAATGGCACAAAACCAAGAAGAAGAAGACATAGAACACAAGAAACAGAATATCTAATATAGGAGAAAGGTGAAGGGAAATATTCCAGGATGAAAACAGTATCTTGTAGTACAGGGCAACTGGTTCATATAGGAGCAAGTCAGGGACTTTAGGAGAATTTTCTTCATGAAAATGAAACTTATACAAATTAAACATCTTGGGAGGAGATGTGGACAAATGGCAGTAAATCTAGGGTGAAATTACATTGATAAACACAAAGAAAACTAAGTAACAACAACGAAAACACAATTATCAACTCTAGGAAAAACAAAATGATGTTGAGGAAATTAAAAGTAATACATCTCAGCTCTAACAGAATTTGTAGTCATAAAAATGTAAGCACTGAATTGACTTAACCAAAGTTAAAATTAAATTCCATCAGGAGAATGGGGAGGGGTTGTATATTGAAAATATGCGTACATGCTGTGAAAGCAGAGGGAATAAAGAGAGCTAAACCCTGTCAGCATAAAGAAAGTCAACAGTCAATGCAGCAAATTAAAAGCCAAAATGCAAGGTAAGCATGATATTTAGATACTGAGGAAATACCAAAAGAATAAGCTAAAAGGGTTGAAAGTAAATTGCCTCAGCAGAAGAATAAATAAGGTTGGATAGTGCTATTCTTAGCTTTTCCCACCAAACAATGTAGAATTTAGTGACTAATATGTGCCATATAATTTTATTTTTTTAACCAAGAACTGAAACATATTTTTGTTGTGATCTAAAGTAAAAATGAGTTCCTTATGCAATCCACTCACTCCTCTGTAGTCTAGATACTCTAAGTGTCATCCTTGGAAAAGAACAGATCATCAGAAAGCTGTGTGACTGGGACTGCATTTCAGCTCCTTGTATTGGTAGTTTTAGTGAATTGGACATAGTTCTTTACCTATGCGCTGACAATGAGGATCACCTAAATAAAAACTCTATACAACACATTATAATGTTTACTGTAAAGAAGTAATGTCTGTTTCACGAATACATAGTGTTCTCTTTATGGGAACACAGAAGAAATTTCTTATATGCCTCAATACTTAAAAAAATACCTATTCTTGCTTTGAGCAGGTGATTTTTCTTTCTTCTTTTCTCCTAAAATACGGACACTCCAATCCATGCACATGGTTGTGATTCCCTCTTTCTGATGGCTGACAGAAAGCTCAGAGCAAATGAGTGGGCCCTCTTTAACAAACTACAGGATACTGTGATTTCTCCTTGAGACACCAACTTTACTCCTGGTTTAATCTTTTTTTTGTCCTATCCTTATTTTGTCTTCCTTTTCAGTCCCTTTTATTGTATCTTATCTTGAAAAACTGTTTATATCTTTATATGCTACCTCAAGTCATTTTTAGAATGAGGTGACTAGAGAAAAACAAATACAGGCAACCCTAGAGGTTTGTCATCCGCATAGTTAACTCTACGCTGAATATCCCAGGATACACAAGCAAGTATAAGACATGATACTTACTTACCAGGAGTTTATAATCTAATTGGGGAAATAAAAAATAGCATATAGAAATTAAACACACATACATATACATACACATATACACACACAACAAGGCAATATGGGAGAAATGATAAAAGTACTAGGGAAGCACAAAGGCAAAAGACAATTTAGCAATCATGAAATGTAACCAGAGGATTTGAGTTCTGAAATGACCTTTAAGTAGTAAGAAATATTTATCCCTAAAAAGAAAGCAATTGGGAGGACATTTTGGCTAAGAATGATAATAACATGGGTAAGAAGGAAGTACCAGATATGATTATTGCATACTGAGTAGATCAGGTTGGCTGGAATGAAGGGTATAAGGAGGGAGCAGTAAAAGGGCTTGAAAGTTAAGCACAAATTATAGGGTCTTAAATGTCAGTCTAAGGAGTTTGAATCCTATTTTAGAGGTAGTACAACTTTTAAAGGTTTTTGAGTAGCGCAGTAATAAGAAAGTAGAGTTCGAGAAAGGTTTATTCAGCAATGGTATAAACAATATACTAGAGAGTTGATAAACTGGAAGCAGCATTATTCTAAGAGCTTAAGGGTAAAGTGTAAGAGTTTAATCTAGGATGTTGAAGATGGAAATGAAAGATATTTGATGCACATCGTGAATAAAGGAGTGACAGGCCTTCATGGTTAAATAAAATAGACAGTTATGATCCTTAGGGGACAGAAGAATATTAATTACTATGAATTACAGAAACATGGAAATAAAAACGCTGGGCACGGTGGCTCACAGACCTGTAAGCCTAGCACCTCGGGAGGCTGAGGTGGGAGGACTGCTCGAGGCCAGGAGTTCGAGACCAGCCTGAGCCAGAGCAAAACCTCCTCTCTACAAAAAATAAAAAATTAGCCTGACATGGTGGTGTGTAGCCTGTAGTTCCAAGCTACTCAGCAGGCAGGAGGATTGCTTGAGTCCAGGAGCTTGCAGTTGCAGTGAGCTATGATGACACCACTGCACTCTAGACTGGGTGAAAGAGTGAGACCATGTCTCAAAAAAAAAAAAAAAAAACCACATGGAAATAAAAAAGCTGGCTTGACTTGTAAATATCTAGCAGAAAAAAATGTGGACTGTGGTTGAGAGACAAAATTTAGTACCTAGTGTTTACAATGGATAAGAACAGTAAAGCAATTCACTGAATGAAACCAAGTTAGTTTACTCAGAATCCTAATGGCACCAGAAAAAAAGATTTTAACTTGGAAGATAATCAATACCAGCATGGTATAAATTACATCTTTGAGACAGATAGTGTCCTGATAAAGAGAACTTTTGGCATTTGCATTCTGAAAGGACTGACAACAGGCCAAATTCTCAGGTCAAATTTAGCTGAACTCAAATTGTTTTAAAAACATAAGCAAATATGCATATATTGTGTTGATATCAAAACCATAGCTGAAAAGGGGGACTTTGTTCAAATTATAAAAGGGAAAAGACTGTCTATAAATATTGGATATTGAATGAAATAGGAATGAACATATTACCTACAAAGAAAAGGAAAAATTGGCTCTACAGTTAGGGGAAATGATCTTTTCACTAGGGCTAAGAAACTAGAATTTTCACATATTGGACATGGGTAACATTTTAACTAGTCTTTTGAATCTCAATTTATTTTCTATTTGGACTATTTTCCTACAAGTACACGGCCTTGACAGAGTTAAGAGACTGCTATGGAAGTAAAGACAATAATGTCACAAAGCAGAATCCCCTGACAACCTGGCTTGGTTCATGTTGTTCCAGTTTTGCCTCTGAATCTTAATGACCTGGAAGTTTTCAGAAAAAAAGACCTGGATTAAACTCCTGGCCCCTACTAAAAGAATAACATTTTAGCATTAGAAATCCGCCTTAGGATTCTCTTCCATTGAAAAAAGCTGGGTATTAAAAGGAAGTGGGCAAATAGCTCAGCTTACAAGTAAAATTTTACTAAACAGTCATTTAAACTTATTTATTTACATTTAACTTTTTTTTTTTTTGACAACTTAGGGTTGAGTTATGAGCTGAGTCCTCCCTGCCCAAAATTCTACCAGATGATATATTGCTAAACTATCACTGTAAGAAGGCACTAAGTGATATCTATACTTTCTTTCAATGAAACTGTGACAAATTCTGGAAACATTTATGTGTGTGTGTATATATACAAAACAGCTTTTAGTCCTTTTATAACCAATGGACAGTTTTGCACCAAGAAAATTTGATTTTTTTTTTATAATGGAATTGGCAGATTTAAAGCAATTTACATGATGTTTCTGTGTTTCTCTAAGACCAAACAGAACCTGTGTGATGTATAGTACTGCCCGTCAGTGTCCAGATAATTTAGGAATGTGTTTATCCTTTTCTATGGAAATAAAAATCAACTTAAAGAAAGGTTCAAAAACTGTCAAACACAGATCCAAAAGAGCTAGATACTCACTAGTCGGTCTCTGTCATTTTGGAGTGAAGACATAGCTTTTTTTAAACTCTGTACTTCGGCTGGGCTGGTGGCAGGCTGGGCTGCAGACCTCTGCTTTCCTTCCTCTGTCTTTCGGAATTTCTCCAGCTCATTCCACATGTGATCTCTCTCATTCTGTAGACTGGCCATAGCCTTGGAAAAGGACTGCACTTGGTTGTAAGAATCTTCTAGCTGTGAGGACAAGTGAAGCAGTTGCTCATCTTTGGATAGGAGCTGTTGGTTAAGTTTTTCAAGGTGAGAAAAGCTATTCTCCTCAGTGGAGTTCACTGGAAAAGTAGCTTTAGAAAGAACATCTTGCTCTCTGTTTAGGAGGCCTTTTTGTTCTTTCAGCTGCGCCAGCTCCTTCAGACTGGCATCATATTTCCTTTTCAGATCATCAAGTTCCTCATTGGCATAATCTCTACTATTTTGCAAGGAACTCATAGACCTTCCAAAAGACTGAATTTGTGCTTTGAGATCTTTATTTTCTTTGGTGACCATGAGTAATTTCTGTTCCATTTCTACCAGATCTCTTGCTAGCTCTGCCACCCTCTCTTCTGCTGTTTCAGTTTCATTGCGCATTATCCCTGCATCATGATGAAGATGCTTTAATTCTTTTTTCAGTTTGTCTTCAATTTCACCTACCTTCTTAGCAGCATCCTTTTGGACATAAATCAATTCCTCTTCCAGTTCTGTAATCCTCTTCTGAGAGGAGGAAAGCATAGTACTTAATCTCTGTACCTCTTCTTCTTTTACTTTTAATTGAGCATGATACATTCCTAAAGTACCTTCTTCTTGCAAGGCTGTCAGTTGTCTCTTTAGTTGGGATACAGATACATTCAAACTCTCAATTTCTTTAGATAAACCTTGTTTCTCCTCTTGTAGGGCATTAGAGGACCTCTGCAGATTCTCCTTTGCTTCCTCAGATTCCTTCAACTTTTCTTCTAATTTAGCATATTCATCTTTCAGCTCCTTATTTTGTTGAAGTTGAGCTTCAAGAAGTTGCTTTTGCTGACAGTCCTTTATGGATATCACTTGGTTCAGGTCTTCTCTATATTGGATCAGTTCTGCCTCTAGCTTGGCATTCTCAGAATTAAGATCATCCATATGACTTCTCAAGCCTCGAATTTCTTCCTTAAGCTTATTATTCTCAGCAGCAGCCTCTTGGATGAGTTGGTCTTTTTCCAAGATTACACAGAGATGTCGCTCTTCCAGCTGTTGATAGTCACCTACTATGCGGTCACGATCATTCTGGAGAGAAGACATGGATTTAACAAAGGAATCCAACTGAGCCTTTTGCTGAATGTTTTCCTTTTTGATAGTTTTCAGTGTTTCCATAAGCTGATTGGTTTTGTGAACAGCTTTTTTGTTCTCCTCTTCTAAGACAATATTCTCCTCTTCCTCCTGAGACAGCAGGTTTTCCAGTTCTTTAATTTCTTTATCATGCTGCTGATGCAGTTCAGCAATAGCTACTTGGATTGCCTCTTCCTTGCCAGAAAGCAGGCTTATAATCTTCTGCTCTTTCTTATTTATTTCTTCATGCAGCCTACTGGTCAGCTCCCTGGAGGCCTGAAGATCAGTTTCTAGTTGTTCATAACTGAACTTACAGTTTTGAATATCGGCCTCTCGCTGCTTTATTATCCCTTCCAAATTTTCTTTATGTTCCTTACATTTTTCTAAAGAGTTATTTAAATCAGCTGACTGGTCTCTGAGAATCTTAAGTTCTGATTCCAGCCTAGCTAATTCATTCTGAGAGTTGTGGTATAGGTGTCGAGTCTCTTCTAGCTGGGACAAAAGTTCTTTGTTTTCCCCCTGTAGAGTATCACAGATCTTCTGTTGAAGCTGAACCTCTGTCTGGGCCTTGGACTCCCAAAGCTGCTTGTCATGTTCAAGCCTGAAAAAACAGTTAAAGATTTCAAGAAACACTATGCTATGCGTAAGGAACAAATACCACAACGTGTACTCAACAGATCTACAAATAAATCAATATTCATAATTGAAGGTGTTAAGACTTTTTACTGAAGAGATATTAGTTCTCTATACCTAAACATTTGTCTCCTGAGTGTTCTGTATTAGAAGAATCACCCCTAAGGGTTCATATATTTAAATCATAAACTCCAAAATATGTTGCTTATTTTAATGAAATGGTTTTAGGCACTCTGAAAAATAACATTTTCTCCTATTGTACTCTACTTTGTTCCCCACAAGCTAATGTCTGTCCTCTTTAAGGTATAATCTGGATATGAGAGACAGCAAGGAAATCTATTTCAGAACAGAAAGGTCCTATTAGCAGTCGAGGAATACAAAGGGTGAGGGACATTGTTAGTTCTTGAGCTTGAAAAATGACAGAAAATTGGAGTTTGAGAAAAATAACTTTCACAGGCATATGCAGCATGAATTGATGTGGACTATGAGGAAGAAAAAAGATGAGACCACTTAGGACACTATAGCAATAATTTGGGAGTACTATGGTAAAAATTCAGACAAGGGTAGTTGAAATGGAAATGAAAGAAATCTAAGAGATCTCTCAATAGAAAGATGAAAAGAGAAGATGTAAGTTTTTCATGTTAATATAAGTTGTAGCAGGATATTATTAGCCAAAAAAAAAAAAAAAGTCAGAGAGAATATACCTTCTAAGGAAATTTGAGCCAAAATTAGTCTTAAATTAATTTTAAAAGGAATAGAAATAGTTTAAATACATTTTTTTTTTTGCCTCCAATCACTTCTGGAGAAGAAAAAAAGTTATTATTCATTTACCTGGAAATGTTGATCTTCAGTTCCTCCATATGGATGGACATCTGTCTAAGTTGATCCTTTAGAACACTGCAATTCTCCTCTTTGAGTCTAATTTCTTCTTCTTTGATTTGAATCGCATCACTGAACTTCCTCTCCCACTTCTTAGCTTCATCTATCACCCTGTCTCGATCATCCTGGAGGGAAGACATGCTCTTAGTGAAGGCAGCAAGTTGGGCCACAGTACAGTCCAAGCTTTCCTGAAGATGCTGAACTTCCTTGTCTTTCTTATTCAAAGTAACCTGAATTTCTCCAAATGTCTCTTCCAATTGGACTTTTTCTCCATGCAAAGCATCCAGTTTCTCTTGCATATTCTTCTTCTCTTTCAGGTGTTTCTCTTCTTCCTGCTCCAATCTTCGCTCAAAATCTTCATCCTTTTGTTTCAGTTGGCTTTTAACTGATTCTTTGTTTGACTGAAGTTCCTTTTTCAACTTGAGATTGTCTGCTAGGACCCTGGCGGCTTCACTTTGAGTGTCATCTAGCAGGACTTTGAAGTTAGCTAATTCTGCTTGTGCCTTGTTGCGGTGTTCAACTGCTTGAGCCAGATTTTCTTTGGTTATTTCCAAATCTTTTTGGGATTCAGCCTGAACAAATTCTAGGGCTTTAACAGTTCTCTCTAGAGCACTAATTTTCTCTTGGTACCTGATGCAGTCCTTCTGCAGCTGCTTTACTTCTTGTTGTTTTTCTTTTAACAGCTCCTGAAGTTCCTTTGCATGGCTTTTATTGCCAGGTTCTTTCTGAGCACCTTGTATTTTCTCCAAATATTCCTTTCGTATTTCTGATTCCACCTTCGTTTTTTCCTTGACTAACTGTTGCTTTTCTTCTTCCAGTTCACTCACACACTTTTTAAGGTTCTGCATTTCAGATTCCAGTAGCTCATTTTTTATTTGGGCATCTGTAACATCCTGATAATAATTGCCAATGCTTCCATTAAGTTCTGCTAATTGATTCATAAGCCTCTCTTCCAAATCATCTTTCTCTTCTTCTGCTGTCTCCTTTAGTTTGGTAACTCTGGAGAGCTCTTCTTGGATTTGCTGATTTAACAGGTTTATTTTGGTTATCTCATCCTGAAGCATTTTTAGTTCATCATCCTTTACTGATATTTGACTCAGTAAGGCATTTCTCTCATTTTCTAAAGTCTGGTTAAATTCCTTGACTTTCTGCTTCTCCTCCTCTAAGTCAGCAATTCTTTCTTTGAGATGATCAATCTGCTGTAGGTAATTATTAATTTCATCATGTGAGCTGAAATTCTCACTTATATCAGGTTTGGCACTGTTCTCTGATAGAATAGATTCTGAACGTGCAGGCCTTGTGCTCATACTCAGAAAGTCTTGCTCTTCAGTCCCACCTGGCACAGACTGTGTTGCCTTTTCAGCCATATCTATCTGGTTATCATGTTTCTCAGTGGCCTCTAGACTAGCTTGTTTAGATGCACTACCTTCTATCTGATGCTTTAAATCTTGAACCTCTTCACTTAGAGACTTTTTCTCAGCCAATAAATCCTTAAAGTCCTTAGAAAGGGTGTCATACTCTGTTTTGATCCTTTCAAGTTCCTCTTTCATGTTTGAATTGGAAGAAAGAAGTGTTTCCATACATTCTTTAGCTGTATCTCCTGCAGGCTGTACCTCTGCTCTAAGCCGGTCATTCTCTTCTTCCAGCTCTAGGATTTTCTGCTGCTTAGATTTAGCAAACTTTCTCATCTTTTCTTTCATTTCCTCCATTTCTTGCTCAGCTTCCTGCAACTGCTTTTCTGTCTCTTTCTTGTTTGCTTCTGCACTTCTTAACTTGCCATACAGTTCTTGCTTCTCTTGCCTCACAGTTTCCAGCACATGCTGAATCCTTTCTGCTTCATTACTAACATTCTCATAGGACTGTAGAAGAATTTCGTACTCTTTTTGTAACTCCTTGTGTTTCTCTTGCCACTCCGTGTTTTCTGCAATCTTAGAACATTTCAAAGATTCAATTTCCTTCACTAAGTTTTCCTTGTCTTCAGTAAGACCCTCTAGAGCCAGTTTTAGACTTTCACAAGAGCCATTGAGACTCTGATTTTCCAGTAAAGACCTGTCCATTTCTGTAATGAGTTTGTCTCTTTCTTCCTGAAGAAGAGCTAATCTTCCTAAGAATGTATCTTTTTCTTTATTTTGAGCAGAAACTTGGCTTTCCACATCTGCTAGAGATTTGGTGAGCCGTTCAACGGTATCTCTGGCCAAAGACAACTCCTCTTGGAGACCTTTGTTTTCTTTTAGTGCTTCTTTTCGGGAAATAAGGGCAGCTTGCAGTTTCCTCTGTATTTGTTGCTTCGCTCTACTTTCTTCTTCAATCTCTTCTGGTTTTTGCTTCATTTCACAAAGTTCTACCTGTAACTGCTTTATCCTCTCATCATGCTCTTTGGCTTGTATTTCAAGCTGTGTATGTAGAGCCTTAATTAAATCCTCTTGTTCTATTATCTCTGTCTGTACTTTAGCAAGGGTTTCTTCTTTCTTGCTAAGTTGTTCAGAAAGATAGCTAACTTCTTCTTCCTTTTTGCTTATGAGTTTCTGCAGTTCATCTAGTTCAGGCTGTAATTCTCTTAGCTGTTCTAAGCTGGCAATTTCTAGTTGACTGCTTTCTAACTTCTGCTTCAGGCTTTCTGCATGGGCTTCAGCTTCACAGGATGCTGTCTTCAGACTCTGGATTTCTAATCCCTGTTTATTTATCTGCTCTTGTAACTGAAATATCTCTTCTGATTTCTTAGTAAGCTCACTTGCTGCAGAACCAACTTTCAATTCTAACTCTTCTTTCTCGACTTCTATTTCTTTCAGTTGTGCCTTAATGTGGGCAATAGAACTATTGCCCTGCAGAGCACTTGCATCTTCAGGATGAGAAGGCCAGTCTGGGCACAATTCAGACTCTAAAAGAGGTTGAGAGCGATGCTGTTCTGCAGCTTTGAAAAAAGGTTCTTCTGTACCTTGAGTGGGAGAGCCTGGTTCCTGCTGGTCAGTGGCTGGGAGTTTTCTGTCTATGGACTCCCTTACTTGAATCTGGAGTTGTCTTAGCTGGTCTCCAATGTTCTCATTCTCCTTGCTTTGCTCATCAAACTGTTCTTGCAAGCGATTATAATCATCTTTCTGTTGCTTTAGCTCCTCCCTAAGATGTCTTTCTTTCTCCTGTGCCTTCTTTAGAATCCCCTTGCGGGAGGTTAAGACTTCCTGTAGCTTCTTTTGAAGTTGCTCCTTTTCTTTTTCAAGGCCCAATATCCTTTCTTCCAGTTCTGGTTTCCAGTGTTCTCCACTACCTGCACCAGGTGGACTGATCACCGCTGTTTCTCTTACAGGCGCTGCTGAGTCTCCATCACCGGCATCCTTGTTACTTGTAGTTAACTTCTGGATAATTGCTTGGTTTTCAGTGATTTCCGCTTGAAGCAAATCTATTTGGTTTGTCTTATCTTGCAAGCTCTGATTCATCTGTTTGACCACAGCCTGTAACTGTTCTTCAGCTGCTATCTTTTCTTCCAAATCCTTCCTTATATGCTCTAGTTCCACTTCTTTCTCAGATATTGACTGTTTTAAAGAAATTTCTACTTCTTGACACTTAGAAGTCCCACATTTTTCTGAGTCTTCTTTGTTCTCTTTATCTTCCTCCATTTCCCTTCTCTCACTCTCACTGAGTGGGATCTCTGTGCTAGATTCATCTTTCACTTTGGCTAATTCCTCTTCTAATATACTGACTCTTTGTAGAAGCTCCTTTCTGTTAATAAGAGCTGCCTGGAGCTTTCTCTTTCTCTGCTCACTTTCTTTCTTCAGAAGCTCTAATTCATGCTGAAGCTCTTCTTTACTTATCAGCCCTGCTGGGCTCAACTCATCATAATTATGTTTAAGGCTAGAAGCAATTTCGTTATCTTCTTCCACCTGCTCTTTTTTTGCTTCTTCCGCTCTGGATAATAAATTCAGCTGTTCTTTAAGAGTCTTAATTTCAACCCCAAGAGAAAACTTCTCTTCATTAAGCTGAACCATTTTCTCAGTCATACTAAAGCTGATTTCTGTCACTTGCTGATCCTTCTCCTGGATGGTTTGTTGGAGGGTTTCCACATCTCTCTTTTTCTCTAGTAACAGTTGATCCATTTTTGCTATTTCAAGTTCCTTCTGTGAAAGCGTCTGTGCCAGTTCTTCCATTTTATTTGAGATATCCCTCACACGTTCTGCCCCCTCAAGTACTTCGCTTTCCTTCTTCTGTAGCTGGCTTTGTAGGCTTCTTATCAGTGTGTTCTGCTCAGAAAACTGAAGCTGCACATCATCCAGTTCACTCTGTAAAACTTCAATTTTCACATCTTTAGACTTGGCTTCTATGCTGAGACTGTGGATCTGCTCAGTGAGCAGGTTGTGATGAGCACTTTGGCTTTCATAGTCAAGTCTTCTTTGCTTTTCTGCTTCTGCAAGGTTCGTTTCCAGTTGCTTTACCTGAGCCCTCAGTTCTGTTACTACACTAAGTTCTTTCACCTGAGAAAGAAGCTGGTCTCTTTCCTCAGACAAAGCAGTGAATGCACTGCTGTTGTTTTCAGCATTTTTCTTAAACTCCTCAATCAACTGGATTAGGTTGTTAATTTCCTTAGCCTTCTCATCTAAATTTTTCTCATAGATTTCTTCTGCTTTATGAAAGCTTATTTCAAGCTCCAAAATTTGACTTTTTAATCTTCCCAACTCCTCCTGATGATACTGACCAATATCTGGTACAGCAGAAACAGATTTATCAACATCATCCTGTTTTGTTGATTTCAATTCCATTCCATTGTCATTTAATGATATTTCCTCAGGTGTTCTATTTTGATGTTTAATACTCGCCAGTTCTTTTTCAATTGCTGGAAGACTGCTTTCTTCATTTGGCATTGAAGGAAAATCTTGCCCTGTATCTTCAAGAAATACTTTCATTCTAACTGGAGGTAATCCTTCATTCTCTATCTGTTTCATTTCTTTCTGGTCAAGGACCTCAGGGTCCCCCTCAGTCCTTTTGCACTGGAGCTGCAATTTAAGAAATGCAATCTCCTCTTGAGCTTCTTTCATTTCCAACAATAAAACTGATAATTCTTTATGTTTCTGAGAAAATGTGTCCTCTTGAACATCTTGTCCACTTTCCTTGGCAGAAGAGCTGTTCTTGTGGAGCCCAGTAGTATCAACCATGCTGATCTATTTTTAAAACAGAAAAAAGAGCCTTAATCAAATGTTTTAAAATACTAAAAATTGCCTACCTAAAACTAGTATTTCATGCATTTTCTAAAACCTGAAACTTTTCAGTGCAAACCTCCTGTGCAGCATGAAACTGCTAAATCCTTTCAAAATCAGTTTGTACCTCCCAAATTGGGCCTCCGAGGGCACTTGGTCAATCCTGCACTGAGGTCAAGCCCTGTTCATGAGACCTAAGGAAACCTGGAGTTTATTTTCTAGATATTCCTTACATGTGAAGCTTTTTTTCTTTAGATTAAAACTCTTAATTGTCTCTCCTAAGAATTGCTTAAAAACAAAAAGGGAAGCAAGAAATGAATTAAATCTTTGTTTTATCCCATTCCAATCAGGAAGTTATGGATTCCTTTTCCTAAACTATCCATTAAAATAGGTAAGTTGCAACTATTAGATAAAATAGTCATTAATAGACAAGCACATTATCAAACAAGTAGATTCAGATAAATTACCAAGATAAAGTAATGAAAAAGGAGCTCTGCTGGGGGTTAGGCATGAAATTATAGACCTGTTTGACAAAATATGAACCGAGTTATTACAAAGATTACTGTGTTAGACTGCTTGATCCATAGAAATTATTTCTGTAATTGTTTTCTTGGGGAACAAAATCAGTGAATCTCATAACTTTAATTAGCATTTGATTAAAAGCGTTTGGAGATGGCCACAGAATAAAATCTCCACCTTTTCCAATAACACCTTTTTCCCCCCCAAAAAATATTCCAACTTGATGGGAGAAAACACAAGCAAACAATCGTAGGACTGTCAAATAATGTAGGTGCCAAGACTACAGGCTCTGAAACCCAACTGCCTGGGTTTACATTAGCTCTACCACCTACTAGCGGAAGCTGGCACATAGTAAGTATTGAATGAATATTAGCTACTATCTTGCTGTCATTCTCAGCTACCAAGTAAGAAGAAAATTCATTATTTTAGAATTGTTACGTTTATAAAAGTTATCTCATCATTTTTCATAAGCATTATTTTATTTATTTATAATTCTTTGCTCTCTGCATTACCCTGTATCATACTTGAATTTCTAGAGACCAAAACTGGACACAGTATTTTGCACAGAGGAAAAATTCCTTTATAATTTCTTCACATCACATTCCTATTTATCTGTCCCTACATACATTAAAGACCTGATATAGTCAAGGCATTATTTCTGCCAGAAGACTTCAATATAACTCTTTTTTTGTTCTCTCCCTTGCCCTAGGTATTATTTCCTCTTTTCTAACTATCTTTCATGTTATTCGCTCACTCTCTTCCTTCCCTTGGTCATACCTACTGCTGCTCCCTATGATACCTACACAGTTTAATCAGCTTTTTGGCTTGACTAAAGAATCAATGTCATCCCATACTGAGGAGACAGAGAACCAGAGAACTTCACTCTTTCTGGACACTCTCATAACTGTTTGTCCTAATACTAGTCTTCCCATTTTGAGTGAGCTTACACCTTCTTTGAATCTTTTCTACTCACTCTCTCTTATCCCAAGGGATTATAGCAGTTGCCCTTCCTTTGGCAATTTCTATGAGGTTTTTTTTTTTCCCCTTTCTTTTCCACTGTTCCCTGTTTGTTTATTCTTTCTTCTGATTGTTTGGTTTTTCTTTTTCTTATCAGATTCTCATCTTTCTTATCTGTTCTTTTTTGAGCTAAGTTATTTTGTTTTCATGAGACACTATTGCTGAGCATCTTAAAACATTAAGCACTCCACTGGTCAAACAAGATTCATTTTTACTTTAGGCTTCTAGAACTTGTCAGTAACCATTTAATACTACAATTTTCCAGATTTAGTCTCCTTTTGACAATTTAGTAAACAGAGCATTAGTGGTCCCATGAAAAGGTATGAAATATAAATGTGATGGCTAATTTTATGTGTCAACTTGGCTAGGCCATGGTACCCAGATATTTGGTAAAACATTATTCTAGATGTTTCTGTGAAGGTATATTTTAGATGGCATTAACATTTAAATCAATAGAGTTTCAGTAAAGCAAATTACCCTCCCTAATGTGGGTGGGCCTCACCCAATCAGTGGAAGGCATTAACAGAAAAAAGACTGACCTCCCCAAAAGAGGGAATTCTGCCAAGAGACTGTCTTTGGACTCAAACTGCAACTCTGCCCTGGGTCTCCAGCCTGCTGGCCTACCCTGTAGATTTTGGACTTGCCAGCCTCCACAAATGTATGAACCAATTCCTTAAAATTAATTTCTCTCTATATATCACATCCTATTGTTTCTGTTTCTCTGATACTGATACAATAAGTAAGCAGACATTTCTGTTAAGCTACATTATGAACTATTATCCAGGCTATGAGAAAATAATGAAAATTAAATAAGCTACATTATTCCTCAAAGCCATTTATGATTCTATCACTGATGTATTGATTGGCAGAACACAGCTAACTAAATGTAATACAGCTAACAATAACCTTAAATCAACAGAATATTCAGCAACCATACATTTCTTACAATAATTTTCAGGTTTAAAAAGCACCATTCTCCAGAGATACCCTTTTTATATAATCATAAGTAAAACTGTGCCAATTGCAAGGGAGGAGGGCCAAGAGATTTTATCTAATGTCTTCTCTGAGAAACTTTCCTGAGATGAACAAAGAAATTGAGATAAATGATAACTCACTATGAGAAATGGGTTACCAAATCCCAAATAGTTACTGTACCTATGTTGGTTTAAGACAAAGAATTCCAGATATTCAGAACCAAATGAGAGTAAATGAGAAATAATAACCATTATGACTCTCTGAAATAGATCTCACTCTATAGGTAATATACTTCTCTGTTAACACTAGAATATTGCAGAAATGTTTAGATTTGAAGCTACCGTCTCTTAATCTAGTTCATGTTCTAGATATATTAAGAACACTTCACTTACCTCACTGACTTCTCCAGTTCTATTCTGAGCCTCCAGGAGAATAATCTGAGAAGACAGTTTTTCTGAAAGGCACAAAATAAATATCTTTAGAATACATATGGGCAATGTTTGAAAAAACAGAGATAACAATATGTGAGGCTATTTAAGAGGCATGAAATAATCAAGAGAAAAGAAACAGAACAGTTTGGGGAAGATAAAAGGCTTATTTTATTAAAATAAAGAAGTGGTAAGAGAATATGAGATGAGATATAAGACACAATAGTACTAGGTAATGATAATGAACCTGAGTGAAGTATACTAAACAGTGGAAGGCTTGAAAGGAGAGGATGCCAGGGCATGTGACATGAAGCAGCTATTTCTATGGCACAGTTTGGGACTTCTAGGGCAACACATTTGTCTTAATTTATCCATAATCCTACTGTAATACAGTTTGTATTAATATAGCAATTACAGTGTCTTCAATATTCTTTCACATATGTTCATAAAGATACCAAATTTTAGCACTAAAAGAGAGCTTTCCAATTTTCTCAACAACCATACGAGGAAGCAAAGAAATGACATGATTTGAAAAGGTTACACAGCTAGTTCAGAGAGAGCTTGGATCAGAATCCAGGTCTTCTAGGTTCTACCCCCATGTTCTATTAAAATGTATACATTTAAAATGGGTAGTAATACCTTGGAAATATTCAACATTGATATTAATATCCCCAAGAAACTTATATTTTTTCCCAAGATACTAAAACAGATACACCAAAGAAAAAAAGTATATTTTTTACACTACATCCAAATGTCTTAATGTGACCTACAGTGACCCACAACCTCCTTTTCTTGTACTGCCCCCCTCTTGTTCACTCTACTACAAAAACACTGGCCCTCTTTCTGTTCTGCAAACTTACCAAGTTGATATCTCAGGGCATTTGCACCACTCTTTTCTCTGCTTGGAATGCTCTTTGCTTAGCCTCTTTGCATGGCTGTCCCCTTTTCATCATTCAGGTTTCAAGTCCTCAAAGAGGCCTACCCTGACCACTCTAATGCTGCCTTCCTCTTCCCTCACGCACGCCTGTAGTACCCTGTTTTATTTTTATCCTATTACTTATCATTCTCAAATTTTCTTATTTATATAACATGTTTATGGGGTCTGTCTTCCCTTCTAATATGTTCATAGCAACTAGAATATTGCCTGGCACATAGGAAAGGCACCATAAATATCTGCTGTATGAAGAAAGGAATATTTATAAGACAAATGAATTTAGAGCTAAGTGGAAAACTGTAAAATGCCTTGGCACTATATAGTATGTTCGGACACTTCACAAGACTGAGAAAGTATTAAGTAGATAGCGAGGGATTCTGGGTCTCCTAGAAACAGAAGTAGGTGCTGCTGTGATTCACGTGCCCCAAATGGGCTTTTAGAGAGGCTCATGGGAGATCTGCATGTGCAGTAAGACTCAGGTCATATATCTCCTAACTGTCCAATCAAAGTGGTTCCACGGTGACATTGTCCCAATCCAGGCACTATAAAACAAGACACAGATCATAACCAGGCCCTTTTGAGCCCTTCCTTTTGCTCACCCTTTGCTGCAATAAGGGTCTGGTCGTCATCTGTGGTGTATATATTCTGCTTTGTAAATCTACGTCTTGCTCTTGCTCTATAATCCTATCTTCCTCTCCTCAATAAATTTCACCTCATGCTTGCCTTACTTTGGTGCATCTGGTCATTCTTTGGCCATGAGCACACTAAGAACCAAGAACACAGAAAGAGACTGAACCTGACAAAAGGGGTGTAGCGGTAGAAATGGCAGCATGGAAGGTGAGCTGAATAGAATAGGACACACATAGCAAAGGTAACCTGTGAGACAGACACAAAAACCAATACAGAAAACCTTAAGGGACCCCTGCAGGAAAGAGGAAAAGAATGGAACTCATATAATACCTCCAAACCATGAGAAAAGGACAGGGACTATTTGCAAAACTGCAAAATAAGCATCACAGATAAGGTCTCAAAGAAGTGCTGTGCCTGAGTTAATGAGCTGAATTTGTGGTGTTCTTTATCAGCGACAGTGGGAATAGTCTAATAAAACTGCATAATCCTCCATTTAGAGCTAAGTGGAAAACTATAAGATGGTTAAGTCAGAAACATTGGCTTTAGAGTTTAACATAAGTTTTACAAACTTTACTTGGTAGTCATTCTCACCCCTAGAAGATAAAGTACAGTAGTCAGTTAATCTAGGATGAATTAGACCAATAAAGCATTATTAACTATATGCTACGAAATCTGTAAGGTCCTTGTGGAGCAGATGATAAATGGAAGGAGACACATCTTCATTCTTACTTTTCACACACAGTCCTATGGGATAAAATGCTATGCAGTTCAATCCAACACAACTTTATTCAGCAGCCACTATTTTCCAGGTACTATACCAGTCTGGGTAAGGCACAGATGGAAAAAAAAAATGTCTCCTGCCCTTGAAAAGCATATACTTTATCTTTGAAGAGTTTATAATATAGCAAAAAAGACAAACATAAACAGATCGTTTTAATACAATGCTAAAGGTATACAAGGATGTCATGGAAGCACAAAAATGTATTTAACCCAACCTTTGGGGATCAGGGCCAAGTTCTTGAAAAAGATAATGCCCTAATTAAAGCCTGAAAGATGAATAAGAATCAGCCAGGCTAACAGCAAGGGGTAGGATTCTAAGCAGGGTACAATATGAACAAAAACCAAATGGTTGCTACCTTTGAACCTTACTAATTTCTGTTACCTCATCTCACAAATTTATTACAGGAATGTCCCTCCTTTCTTTATTTTACCTATTTAAAAATTCATCATTTTATTTAAGGTCCTGTTCAAACCATACTTCCTAAAAGATACCTTGACCATACCAAAGTGAATATAATGAAATCTTGAAGCATTTATAGCCCATATTTCAAAATATTATACTTATGTTAAATGCTCGTACTATGCTCTAAATGTTTAATGCACATTAATCTTATCTTTGATAACTATCAGCTCTTCTATCTAAATCTTTATTATTACAGAATCAGAGAATCCACATGTTATATATGTATAATGATAAAAGTAGAGGTACTTGCAGGATAAGAAGACAGAGAATTATGGTTTTCATTTATACATACCATTCTCAGCTTTCAGCTCCTCCAGCTCTATAGAACTAAGGAGCAGGGCTCCCTTTTCATTCTCTAGTTCTACCACTCTCTTCTGTAAAGAGGCAATATTCTCCTCAGTGACTGCCTAAATTGTAGAAAGACAACAAATTAATGATGCTCCAGTGAAAAACTCTCATACTAATGCCCAGTATTTTTGTCTTCTAAAAATTCTCCATCCACAAAAACACTTTAAAAATAGCATCTATTTATCTACCTAGGTAATCTTTGAAAAAATGTTTTTTACCTGAAGATAGAGAAATAAAATATTTCACACAAACATCAAGTTCATTGGTTTTTGAATTTAAGATTGAAGCCTGGATTACAAAGGTGGAAATCCCAAGCCTACTGCATAAGAAAGAACATTTTCAGTTCACAAATAAATAACATTATAAGATGATATTAATAGCACCAAGTAACATAGTCTCTCTACTGAGGAGAATGAACATGAAGAGAATCTCCCCAAAGAGGAATAGAGGCAAAAGTAAGAAAGAAGATCCATAATTGTTTTTTTTG
>NW_012133858.1:3216568-3217300 GCF_000956105.1 Propithecus coquereli
TTCAGGCAGAAGGAAAATAATACCAGTTGGAAATATGAAACCAGGGTTTGCCAAACTTTGGAGGCTTTCCACTTATTTTTGTAAATAAAGTTTTACTGGAACATAGCCACAACCATTTGTTTACCTTTGCTCTATGTCTGCTCTTGCTCTACAATGGTAAATTGAGTAGTTGCAACAAAGATTATATGACCCACAAGGCCTGCAATATTTACTATTTGGTCCTGTATAGAAAAGGATTGCTAACCCCTGATCTACTCCTAAAGAATGAAAAGTATCAGAAATGATAACTGCAATGGTAGTTAAGATTTATTTTCTTATTATTTGACTCTCCTTAAAACATAAACATAGATGCTTTATTGGTAATAGCCAAAAACTGGCAACAACCCAAACTGTTCATCAATAAATGGATAGACAAACGTGTATGTACAATATATTCAACAATACAACAGAATGAACTATTGCTAGACACAACATTAGGATGAATCTCGAAATAAGTATGTAGTGAAATAAACCAATAAAAAAGTACATATAATTTATATACAATTCTAAAAAATAAAAACTAATCTATAATGACATAAATCAGATCAGTAGTTATCTGGATGGGGGAAGATGTGAGGAAGAGATTAAAAAGGGCACGAGGAGCCGGGCGCGGTGGCTCATGCCTGTAATCCTAGCTCTCTGGGAGGCCGAGGCGGGCGGATTGTTTGAGCTCAGGAGTTCGAAACCAGCCTG
>NW_012133858.1:3217350-3226196 GCF_000956105.1 Propithecus coquereli
TTTATTTATTTATTTATTTTAGAGACAGGGTCACACTATGTGACCCCAGCTGGAGTGCAATGGCCCTATCATAGCTCACTATAACCTCAAACTCCTGTGCTCAACCAATCCTCCTGCCTCAGCTTTCCAACAAGCTGGGACTACAGACACTCACCACCACGATCGTCTAACATTTTTTTTTTTAATTTTGTGGAGATGGGGTCTCACTATGTTGTTCAGGGCAGTCTCAAACTCCTGGCCTCAAGCGATCCTACCGCCTCAGTCTCCCAAAATGCTGGGATTACAGACATAGCCACCACACTGACTCTTGTGATTAATTTACATGTTCAGAATGTTTGGTTTTCCTAAAGACAGACAAGTGTCAAATTATGCCACATGTTTAATTTTTTATGTACTTTTATATATTTTATCATCCAAGGGGATTATTCTATACAATTTTATAAAATTGTGGAAATTATAAGCCATGAGGGTATTTACAGCATACCTGACCCCAAATCTTCATTTGATGTTTAAAGAAATAGCAAGGGGCCAGGAGCGGTGGCTCATGCCTGTAATCCCAGCACTTTGGAGGCCAAGGTGGAGGGAAGGAGGGAACAAGGAAGGAAGGAAGGTTTTTTATGGCTCTTACTCTGAGTGAAGTTCCCGGTTTGCATTATAAAGGACAAGTAAAATTCCAATAGAACAGCCACACATATTTCTGGCTTAAAGAATGAGAAGAAAGACTTTGGGACAAACGTAACTGCCTGAACATGAGGAGGGAAATCAAAGAGAAGAGAAGGAGTATTGGCAAGAAGGAACCCTAAATTCTATGTTTAAACTTAGCCCAAATTTCAGGCAAAACAATAAACTATATATTGGAGGGGCTGAATCAAAACAGCCCAACTAAGGCAAAAATAAGTAAACTGAGTTTTGAGTAGCTATCTATCATAGGCCAGAGTTTATAGTTTGAGTCCAACTTGTTGGCTGATAAAAAGTAGAATTTTAGGAATAACAGAATAGGATCTCAAGAACACAACATTTACAACATCTACAATTCAATACAAAATTATTCGCCCCATAAAGAAATAGGAAAATATAACCCATTCTCAAGAAAAAACAAAAAACACAATCAACAGAGACTGACCGCAAAATGATACAGATTTTGAAATTAGCAAACAACAATTTTAAAGAAGGCATTACACCTATGCTTAGAACATGAATGAATGTGCTCATAATTTTTGAAAAGATAGAAAATCTAAGTATAGACAAAGAAAATATAATAATGAACCAACTTGAAATTCTATATATAACTAAAGAGCAGAATTACCTAAAATGAAAAATTGAATGGATGGGCTTAACAGTAGAATATAGATAACAGAAGAAAGTCTTGGCAAACTTGAAGACAGATCAACAGAAACTATCCAATCTGAAGACTGAAGAAGAAATAGATTAAAAAAAAAAAAAAAAGAATACAACCTCAGGGACATGCAGGGCAATATTAAAAGGCTGAAATTACCTGTAACTGGAGTGCCAAGAGAGAAGAAGGACAGAATAGGAAGAAAAATTCTTTTAAGAAGTGGCCAAAATTTTCCTAAACATAAGGGTATACACGCAAGGAATTCAACAAAAGCATGTGAGGAAATGGCCAAAAAAATCCAATAACTAAGTATATCACAGACAAGGATTTTAAAAAGTCTTAAAAGCTCCATGGAAAAATGATCCTTTACATACAGAGGGACAATAATTTGAATGACTACTGATCAACTATTGGGGAAAAAAATGCAGGTCAGAAGACAGTGAAATATCTTCTTTAAAGTCCTAAAAGAAAAACTATCAATCTAGAATTATATATCCACTAACAAATATTATTTAAGAATAAAAGCAAAATAAGACATTTTTAGATAAGAAAAAACAAAGAGAATTTTCTCACCAACAGACCTGCACTGTAAGAATACTAAAGGCTGAAGAAAAATGACATCAGATGGAAACTTGATCATCAGAGAGGAAAAAAGCATTGCAAATGGTAAATATATGGGTAAATATTAAGGTCAATATTTTCCTCTTAATGTCTTTCAAATACACATAACTGTTTAAAGCATAAAAGTTAAAATTATGTGCTGGGCTTATAATCTTTGTTAATATAATACATACAGCAACTATGACACAAAGAATAGGGTGAGGGTATATGATTATAAGGTTTCTACTTTAGGTGAAGTGGTACAGTATCAACTCCTTAACTGAAAAGTTAAGGATGCATTGTACTTCCTAGAGCAACTACTTTAAAATTTTTTTTTTTTTTTTATTCCAGGGTTTTGGGAGGGTACAAACATTATAGTTACACTTTATGTCTTTGCCTCACCCAAATGCGGGTTAAAGGCATGCCCTTCCCTCCAACGAAAGATGTAAGAGACTTATACAGGGAGAACTACAAAACACTAAAAAAAGAAATTGTAGAAGATGTAAACAGATGGAAAAACCTACCTTGCTCATGGATTGGTAGAATCAATATCGTTTAAAATGTCCATACCTACCTAAAGTGATCTACAGAATTAATGCAATCCCTATCAAAATCCCATTATCATTCTTCACAGATCTGGAAAAAATAATTCTACGCTTTGTATGGAACCAGAAAAGACCTCGTATAGCCAAAGCAATCTTAAGTAAAAAGAACAAACTGGGAGGTATCAGTTTACCAGACTTTAAGCTGTACTACCAGGCTATAGTAACCAAAACAGCTTGGTACTGGTACTTTAAAAAATTTTATCACTAAACATCTAGTAGAAGACTTTTGCTTCTGCTGAAGATATAGTAACATGGAACAGATTTTTTTTCTTCTCCCTGAAACAACAACAACAAAAAAACCACACAAAATAATGAAATAATAATTTTCGAAATACCGGGTATCAAGCAATGAAGGACAGTAATCCCAGAGAGGCAAGGAACAAATAAAGTGAGCCCTACAATTGACGAAGCTTAATACCTTAAGAAGAGTTTCTAGGCTATGGTCAAAGAAGAGGGAACCTAGCAAAGCCTGGTGGACTACCTGAGTTGACAAGACAGAGATAAGACTCAAAGAAGAGCAAGATGGCTGGAGTTTCACAGAATAGAACACCAGACAGGAGAAACTCACATAAAAAGAAAACTCTAGAGACCTGCAGAGGGTCTCCAACAAATAAATGTTCAGCAGAGTACAGAGCAGCATATGAATGTGAGGAAACTATTCAGGGCTACCTAAACTACCCAAAACTATCTATCTGAAGAGATTAGAGAACAGCACTTGGCACTCATACAGGGCCTGGAAGACTGCCAGTTTCCACAGCCAAATGTGAAAAAACTTAACACTTCACAGGGCATCGAGTAGAATACTAAGCTACGTTTTGCCTCAGTAGTAAGGAGCATTGATTCAAATCTCCTCCTAATAAATCAAAGAAGACCTGAAAGGATTAAACTTTTTTCAAATAACTGAATCCCATAAAAAAGCTCCAAATATGTTAATAAAACAAAGATATCCATCGTCCATAATGTCTGGCAACCAAAGTAGGAGGAAAATATAAGCCACAATGAATAATCAATTGAAACAGACCCAGTATTGACACAGATGTTAGAATTAAAAGGTAAAGACATATAAAACAATTGTTATAACTGCATTACATATATGCAGAAAGTCAAATAAAAACGTGAATGGTATTTTTTAAAAGCCCAAATCAAACTTCTAGAGAAGAAAATTACAATGTTTGAGACTGAAAAAATATACTAGAACAGATTAACAGTTTGGACATTGCAAAAGAAAAGATTAGTGAACTTGAAGAAATAGAAACAAAGTAAAACAGAAAAAAAGAATCAAAAATATTAAAAGAGCATCCATGAGTTCTGGAACAACTTCAAGTAACCTAATATACGTGTAATTGGAGTTCCCAAAGGAGGGGCAGAGGTCAGAAAAAATATTTGACTAATTAATGGCAGAAATTTTTCCAAAATTGATAAAAGCCATAAACAGAGATTCAAAAGGCTCAATGAACCCCAAGCACAAGAAAAATGAAGAAAACTATACCAAGTTAGATCATAATCCAAAAGCTCAAAAACAGCGGTAAAATCCTAAAAACAGCCAGGAAAAAAAAAGAGAAAGAGAAAGATGACAGCAGATTCCTTGTCAGAAACAAAATACAAGAAAGAAGACAGTAGAGTAATATCTTTACAGCACATAATAAACTGCCAATGTAGAAATCTAGTCAGGAAAAATACCTTTCAACAATAGTGAGATAAAGATGTCATCAGACATACAAGTGTTAAAAGAACCCATGACTAGAAGACTTGTATACACATGTGCGTGCGCGCACACACACACACACACACACACACACACACACACACAAATTAAAGGAAATCCTTCAGGCAGAAGGAAAATAATACCAGTTGGAAATATGAAACCAGGGTTTGCCAAACTTTGGAGGCTTTCCACTTATTTTTGTAAATAAAGTTTTACTGGAACATAGCCACAACCATTTGTTTACCTTTGCTCTATGTCTGCTCTTGCTCTACAATGGTAAATTGAGTAGTTGCAACAAAGATTATATGACCCACAAGGCCTGCAATATTTACTATTTGGTCCTGTATAGAAAAGGATTGCTAACCCCTGATCTACTCCTAAAGAATGAAAAGTATCAGAAATGATAACTGCAATGGTAGTTAAGATTTATTTTCTTATTATTTGACTCTCCTTAAAACATAAACATAGATGCTTTATTGGTAATAGCCAAAAACTGGCAACAACCCAAACTGTTCATCAATAAATGGATAGACAAACGTGTATGTACAATATATTCAACAATACAACAGAATGAACTATTGCTAGACACAACATTAGGATGAATCTCGAAATAAGTATGTAGTGAAATAAACCAATAAAAAAGTACATATAATTTATATACAATTCTAAAAAATAAAAACTAATCTATAATGACATAAATCAGATCAGTAGTTATCTGGATGGGGGAAGATGTGAGGAAGAGATTAAAAAGGGCACGAGGAGCCGGGCGCGGTGGCTCATGCCTGTAATCCTAGCTCTCTGGGAGGCCGAGGCGGGCGGATTGTTTGAGCTCAGGAGTTCGAAACCAGCCTGAGCAAGAGCGAGACCTCCGTCTCTACCAAAAATACAAAGAAATTAATCGGACAACTAAAAAATACATAGAAAAAATTAGCCGGGCATGGTGGCGCATGCCTGTAGTCCCAGCTACTCGGGAGGCTGAGGCAGAAGGATCGCTTGAGCCCAGGAGTTTGAGGTTGCTGTGGCACTCTAGCACGGGCAACACAGTGAGACTCTGTCCCAAAAAAAAAAAAAAAAAAAGGGCACGAGGAAACTTCTAGAGATGATGAATATGTTCACTTTCTTGATAATGGTGATTGTTTTATAGGTTTACATATGTCAAAACTTATCAAATTGTATATTTTAAATGTGTGCAGATTACTGTATGTCAAGTATACCTCTAATAGAGGTATTTAACAGGAAGTCAATAGATAAATGAAAATAAAAATCAAAAAATTTCAAATTATCACACAGAAGGCAGGAAAGGAGAAGAGAAATCAGAGAGGAAAACAAAGAAAGCAAAATGGTAGACCTAAATCCAATCATATCAATAATTACATTAAAAGGACAAAACACTTCAATTACAAAGCAGAGATTATGAGAAGAAATAAAAAAGCATGACCCAACTATACATTGCCTTCAAGACACTCACTTTAAAGAAAGAGGTAAGTTGAAAGTAAAGGGATAGAAAAGAATATACTATGCAAGCAATAAACCTAAGAAGACTAGAGTTCTTTTATTAATATCAGATACAACAGAATTTCAAGTAAAGAAGTATTACTAGAGACAGAGCAACATTTTGTAAACCATAAATAGGAATAATTTATCAGAAAGACAAAATCGTAAGTGTATATGTACTTAATAACAGATTAAAATTATGAAGAAGGAAACAGTGACAGAATTAAAAGGAGAAATAGATAATTCCACAATCATAGTTGGAGATTTCAATGTCCTTAGCAACTGTTTCAACAACTACACAAAAATCGGTCAAGATAAAGATAATCTGAATAACTTCAATCTAAGTGATACTTTTAGAACACTATATCCAATAACTACAGAATACACATTCTTTATAAGTACATTGTATATTCTTCACATTGTTCACCAAGATACCATATGCTGTGCCATAAAAATAAGTCTATAAATTTCAAAGAACTGAAATCATATAGAACATATTCTCTGATCACAATGAAATTAAATTAGAAATCAATAATAATAATATATCTAAAAATGAAACCAAATATGTGTATATTCTACATTTCTAAATAATCCATGGCCAAAGAAGAAATCACAAGGAAAATTTTAAAAATCTTCAAAAACTGAATAATAAAAAAAACCCATAACATAATAAACTGTGTGCTTAGAGGGAATTGTGTAACTTTAAATGTTTATATGACAAAGAAGATCTGAAATCTCTGATATAAAGTTTTGCCTTCAGGAGGTATAAAACAAAGAGCAAAGTAAATACAAGTAGAAAGAAAGACTAACCAGTGGAAATCATGAAAGTGAAAACAGCAACAGAAAAAATTAACAAGGCCAAAAGTTTGTTCTTTGAAACTATTAAAAAAAACCCAGCTGAATAAATTCTAAGTAGACTAATCAAGAAAATGAAGCACAAATTAACAATAACAGGGATTAGGGTAGGGGTAGGTAACACTATGGTTTGCAGGCATTAAAAGGATAAAAAGTAAAAAAAAAATGATATAAATAACATTATGACAAAAAATTGACATTTGCAAACCACCCCCCCAAAAACCCAAACCAAAACTGACATATAAAAGAGAAAATCTTATTAGCCTTATATCCGTAAAAGAAATTAAATTCATTATCAAAAACCTTCCTACAACTCCAGACACTTCACCAAAAGAATATATACCAAGAATCTCAAGGAAAAGTGTTCAACATCATTTGTCATCAGGGAAATGCAAATTGAAACCATAATGAGATACCACCACACACCCATTTAGAATGGCTAAAACTTTTAAACTGACAACACCAAATCTTGGAGAAGATGTGAAGCAACTGGAACTCTCATATTTTATGTGGGAGTATAAAATGGTATAATCATTTCGGAAAAAGATCTGACAGGTCCTCATAAAGCTAAACACATACACACTCCATGGCCCAGCAATTCCTCAACAAGTATATTTACTGAAGATAAATGAAAACATATGTCCACATACATACTTATATGAGACTGTTCACAGTAGCTTAATTCATAATAGCCAAAGCATGAAAAAGCCCAGATGTCCATCCATAGGAAAATGCAGGACAATCATGCAAAAGGAAAATGCAGCACATTCATAAAATGGAATACTCCTCAGAAACACAAAATAATAAATTATAATATGTGCAACAATATGGATGAATCTCAAAACATGCTGAGTCAAAAATGCTCTACACAGAAAAGTACATATCGTAAGATTACATTTATACGATTTCATAAAACAGGCAAAATAAATTTCTGGTGAAAGAACAGAAATTGCCTCTGGTAGAGAGAAGTAAGTTGACTGTAAAGGGTATGAGAATACTTTGTAGGGTAATGGTAAGGTGATATATCTCAATAGGGGTTTGGGTAACACAGGTGTATACATCTGACAAAGCTCAATGAAAGGTATACTTAAGATTTGTGCATTTAATGGTTTGTAAATCCTACCTCAAAAGAAAAAGAACTATAAACAAATATTGAAATCTAGTCAATGATACGTATGCTGACATATTTGGAGAGAAATGTCCACAATTTACTGTGAAGTGTATAAAAAAATTAAGAGGAAATGATGGACAGAGGAATGAATAAATGGATAGGTATTTGATAAAACAAATATAGAAAAGTATAGGCCGGGCACGGTGGCTCACACCTGTAATCCTAGCTCTCTGGGAGGCCGAGGCGGGCGGATTGTTTGAGCTCAGGAGTTCGAGATCAGCCTGAGCAAGAGCGAGACCCCGTCTCTACTAAAAATAGAAAGAAATTAATTGGACAACTAAAAATATATAGAAAAAATTAGCCGGGCATGGTGGCGTATGCCTGTAGTCCCAGCTACTTGGGAGGCTGAGGCAGGAGGATCGCTTGAGCCCAGGAGTTTGAGGTTGCTGTGAGCTAGGATGACGCCACGGCACTCTAGCCCAGGCAACACAGTGAGACTCTGTCTCAAAAAAAAAAAAAAAAAAAGAAAAAAGAAAAGTATTAATGATAGAATCTAGATGGTGGGTATACAGATGTTCACTAAAACCCTTTTTCAATTTATTTGAATGATTGGAAAATATCTTAACAAAACATTGGAGGAAAAAGCTGAGAATGGAAGAATAGAAGAGATTGGAAAGCCTAGACGCTAGAAACCAAGAAGGAAAAATTTTTATCACTGCACAGTACTGCCCAGGGACCACGGAATCCTGCTGGCCAATACATCTGTCAGTTTGGAATGGTATAAGCTTATGAGAGAGATGGATGAATCCAGTTATCCCAGCTCAACATTAGTCAATTAATATCACCAAACTCACTCCCCTTGTTCTGATACCATGACTCAATAAGCAGCCTTCTAGTGACTGTAATCTTGTTTTCTACAGAGATTTTTGTAGGAAGAGGGAATATATTAGCCAATCAGCAACCATTTGGCAATTAAATTTTTTACTGTTAATTAATTAATGGGAGCAATATGCTTTCTACATAGACTTAGAATGACTTGTGCACACTAAACCTGATCAAATCTACATTTAAAATTAACTTCTGAACTAGGAAAACTGATTATAAATGCATAAGTAGTGATTCACCCCCAATGCAAATTCT
>NW_012133858.1:3226571-3248135 GCF_000956105.1 Propithecus coquereli
ACAAGAAAAAATCAAACGACCCTATCAAAAAGTGGGCAAAGGACATGAACAGAAACTTTTCAAAAGAAGACAGAATAATGGTCAAAAAACATATGAAAAAATGCTCAGCATCTCTAATCATCAGGGAAATGCAAATTAAAACCACAATGAGATATCACTTATCTCCAGCGAGACTGGCCTTTATCAAAAAGTCCCAAAACAATAAATGCTGGCGTGGATGAGGAGAGATAGGAACACTCATGCACTGTTCGTAGGATTGCAAACTAGTGCAACCTCTGTGGAAACCAATACAAATTCTTAAGACCTTAGAATCAGAAAGGCTCCTGAGATTGTGGTGCTTGTTATCGATCATTTTCCTATTATTCATTGTTGAGACACCACATTAATCCCTTTCACGATTCCTTTCAAACAGAATTGTCCTCAAAAAAGCATTTTATCAGGCAGAAAACTTAGAAGACTTACATAGCTTTCTGGAATAAAGCCTCACTAGAGCACCCAAGTATAGATACAGCAAAGACAAACAGTTCATATTCATAAGAAGTCCATATTTAATTACCTGTGTGCCCTCATCTGAGAAAGAAGTCTGAGATGCTGTTTCGTGTTTTTGTGAGGTTGGTTTATTTAGAAATTGGCTAATTTCTTTGGATTTTTGCTGGAGTTGATCTAAGGAAAAGAAAACAAATAAATGTGATATGTGCTTCAAATCTGAAACTTAGTGAGTTATTATCTTCTAAGGATACACTGTATGCTGCTTACTAGTTTAGTTACCTTAATTAAAATTATGATGCCAATGCCAAAACTTTTTTTTTAACTACTTAAATGCTATCAAAGGCCTAAGTACACCTCAGTAAGCTACTTCCTTCAAAGGTAAAATAAAAAAGGCCTAGGCCTTTTTAAAAAGAAAATTTGTTTTTCCTTCTCTCCTTGAAAATGGCTTTAGTGGTTTTTATTTTATTTTCTTTAATCTCCACTTAGGTGTTATAGGTCCCACAAAGACGCCACAACATGGTTTTAAACATGAACATAGTTCAGCTAAGAGGACAGTATGCTCATGTAACACCCTGTTCCCAAGTAATTCCTCCCAAGGCTGTCTGGCTAATGTTCAGTTTTTCAATGAAATTCTCAACTTAATTATTTCTAAAATCTTTCCTTTAGGTATATGCCAATCTATTAGAAGAGTTTATAATTTGGGGAAGAGGACTGGTGAGATGGATTAATGTTGAGGAAGTTTCACTTTTTAATTCATAAACTTCTAAAATGTTCAATTTTTTTAGAGGCACATATTCTTTTGATAATAACACATTTTAAAAAAGTAAGTTTTCCTTATAGCTTCTTGAAGGATGTTTTCTTCAAACAGAAATTTTCACCTATAACAAAAGCATTGAGAGCCATCTTTAGATTTAAGAATAACTCCATCCCATTCAGTCTCCCTATCTGAGTTTTCCACAAACTAATTCAAATCCTAGTCATTTTAGTTTTTGAACCATTCAGATCACATTCATGTTTCACATAGCATTCTATTTAATATCTGGAACATCACTAACATGTTTTTAGTACTGTAATGACAATTATAATATTAAGACAGGTTATAACTTTAGTCAGAGGCAGGAAAAATGCAACAAGGAGTTCAGAAGAGATGTCTTTCTTAGTCCTTTTATAACATTAATTCAGTTGGATTGAACAAATAATTTCATTAACAGATCACTGAAAATATAAAACACAAAACCACTGAGGTGTGGACTTCAAAAGCAATCAAATACTGACCTTCCAGCTGTTGAATGGCCTGGGCTGACAGAACTGCCTGTTCATTCTTATCTTGGAGAAGCTTTGAATTTTGATCCTTTAGAGTGTCACAGGCAGATTGCAGCTCTTGTTCAGTCTTTTGCAGACTCAAAATATGAGAGGTCTTCTCTTCCATTTCTGCTTTGTGCTTTTGCTCCAAAGCACTGTACCGAGACTCCAGTTCAGCCTGGGCTTGGCCTGCTTGCTCCAACTTTTCCGAAAGATGCTGCATTTCTTCCTGCAGGTTATGGAAGGACAATTTTCTCTCTGCCACTTCAAGTTCCATCTTTTCCATCTGAATCTTGGACTCCTGTCTTTCTGTTTCCACAGTGTTCCTTAAAGCATTATGCTCAGCTTCTATCTGCTGTAACTGCTGAGAGAGAATCTAAGAAAAAACACAAAGCCTCGTGAGGCATAAATACATTATTTCATTTCAATAAGCATAGTGAAGTGCTTCTTCTAGGCGAAGGATGGAGCTAGGCACTTGGGATGAAAACTACAATTACGTAAGATCCTACATTTTTGGTTCTTGATTACTTTTGACAGTTTGCACTCATTTATTTGTGTCATTATCTTTTAATTTCTGTCTGTCCTACTAGAAAATAAGTTTGATAAGGGAAAGGGCTGTGTCTATTTTACCCTTTTTCATCTCCATCACCTAGCATAGTGTAATGGCATAGAGTGGTACTCAATAAATACTGAGCGAACGAATGAATACAGTCACCCTTCAGGAACTTGAAATTCAGGCACACTGAAACAGATATGTAGCATACAAAATAACTGAGGCCATGAGAGAGATACTTACAAAGTATTAATAGGAACGGAGAAGAAAGATGGGTTAGGGTGGCCTTCTTAAAAGAAGAGCCAACTAATCTAAGATTTAAATAATGAGGAATCGGCCAGGTAAATAAGCATTAAAAAGAGTACTTTAGGCAGATAAACAGGCCAAGAAAAATGATAGAAGAAATAAAAAAACATGGTTATCTATGTAGTTTGGAGTTGTTAGTGGGTAAAGCTCTAGCAAGAAAAGGCAGGAGATGAAGCTGGGAAAATAATCATAAGCCAAATAAATCATAAGGATATTTACATACCATATTGTTAGAGGACTTGAAATTTGCTCTTTTAACTAATGAGGTGCCTTGGTCAGATCCTTTTCTTGGATATATCCCTCTAATTGCCATATAGAGGATATACAGAGGTGGGAGGGAGAACGGAGGCAGAGAAAAACCTGTCAGGAAGCGCTCTCTATGCAAAGATGTTCCTGACCAGGACCAGGGTATTGACACTATTGATGAAGAGGAGAGGACAGATTCCAGAATTACTTAAGAGGTAAAATCAGCAGAACTTGATAATTAATTGTAGGCATTAAAGAATATGGAGGAAACAAGAAAGCCTAACAAGTTTTATTCTTTTGAGTGAATAGTCCAATAACAGAGAGAAAATACAGTAAAAATAATAGGTTTTAAGGAGGGAACAGTTTTAATTTTGTTGAGTTTGGTGTGTTTGTGGAATATCCATACATCAGCAGGAACTGGATATAAACCAAATGCACTGGGGAGATGAGTATTTGGGAGACATTAGTGGCTGTGGGAATAGAGTCTCATATTTATCATAACAGAGGACTAGAGAAGAAAGTATCAATGAGAATAATACTGGGCCTCATGAGACTGGTACACTGGGAAACATTGTTTAATGGGTAGGAAGAAAAGCCCTAGATGTGGAGGAAGAGAATCAAGAGAATGCAATGTTCTAATAGTCGAGAGAATGGAAAGCATCAAGGAATGAGTGATCAATGCTAACAAATATGGCAGAAAGGTCCAATAAAAGAATTAGAAAATGCCCATTAGATTTGACAATTAAGAAGTATTTCATGACTGTATAGAATGATTTCAGATTTCAGTAGAGTCAGAGTAATTTTAGCTATCATACTGTGTTACTATGTGCCAAGCACTCTACTAAGTACTTTAATATACTATTTCATGTGGATCTTTATGACATGACCATGACATATATACTATTACCCCTATTTTACTGATGAAAAATCTAAAGCCTACTAAATCAATCTGGGTATGTATGAATTCTCTGAGTTTCTTTATATGTGAAATGGATATATTGCATAGTGTTGTATCTATTGCATAGGGTTGTTGTGAAGATTCATAGTACTACTAACTAACACACGATTTGCCAAAAGTCACATAGATGTAACTATCTATGTGGTAACTATCTAGTAAGTGGCACAACTGGGTTTGAACTGGACTATCTGATGACAGCCAGAGAGGGGCCTTAGGATCAGTGTATAGGTTTTGTCAGAATGGAAGAAATGGGAATATTTCTATTCTAGAAAGAAAGCTTTTCTCCAGAAGGAGAGCTGAAAGTTAAGAGAGGAGATGGTTGACTTTTTCTAGCAGCATGCAGCACCCAGATGAACAAGCAGAGAATGTGGACTACAGCACCAATTCTGCGCTAGGATTTGGCTCCTTGTATGTGATAGGACAGGGATACCAGGGCTGGTAAAAGAGGAGTCCAAATCATCAAGCATGGGTCTACACAGGACAGGGAAAGGAGAGGGGCCAAGGAAGAAGTAACATACTGGAGGAATAAAGTGGAAGGGGTAAAATGGTGGAAAAAAACCTCACTAAAGGAAAATATAGACTGAGTATCTCTTATGCTAAATGCTTGGAACCAGAGTGTTTTGGATTTTGGAATATTTGCATATACATCATGAGATATCTTGAGGATGGGACCCAAGTCTAAACACAAAACTCATTTACGTTTCATATACACGTATATACATAGCCTGAAGGTAATTTTACACAATATTTTAAATAATTTTGTGCATGAAACAAAGTGTGTGTTAAGAACTTATGTGTGAAATTTTCCACTTGTGGTGTCATATTGGCACTCAAAAAGTTTCAGGTTTTAGAGCATTTAGAATTTTGGATTTTCAGATTAGGGATGCTCAACCTGAATGACATTCTAGAGCAACTAGGTCTAAAATGACAGTGTAAAAAGCAACAATAAAGAAGTGCAATGTAAGCTCCATGAAGGAAGGAACTGTATTTGCTTTGCTCATTGCTGTACTATATCACTACCACTTAAGCACAGGGTATTTCCTGAAAGAATGAATAAATGGCATCAATTCTCTGAAGGCTTAAAATAGGCTTTTATCCCCACCGCCTGGCAAACTAAAGTGGAAATGAATACACTCAAGGCGGGCAGTAAAGATTAGAAGGCGATACCTGGTTTCTCTGCTCAGCAGCAGTCAGCTCCTGTTGCAGCAAGTCAACAACCTGAGCACGGCCCAGCAAGGCTTCTTCATGTTCTTCAAGCTTCCTCTGCAGCACTCTCAATTTCTGAGAAGAAAACGTTTTAGATATAATATTCTAACAAATGAGCACTATTAACTGTTTATCTTTCAAAATGTCATGTAGCTTTATATACTTAAATTTCTGGATGTTGAAGATGACAGAATGAAGAATGGGACACCAGCATGCCATGCTCCCCACCCAGCAGCAACAAAGAATTTCCAAAATGTCTTCTCCAGAGCACTGACAACAACCAAACTCAGACACAAGCAAGTCCCCGAATTAGTGAAACTTTTTAAAAACTAGAAAAAAATGACACATATCCACTTTCAAAATTATATAATTAATGTCCCGTGCCTAAGTAACATAGGTATGTGCATGTCTCACCTACCAAACAGAACATTCTCTGCAGGAAAGAACCATTTCTCTTCTCCTAGTTTCATGCATAGGGCAGGCACTTGAAAAACACTTGTTGAATAAATAAATCAATGATACACGCATAAAATTAATATTCTATTTAAGAAAGTGTTGCATTCTGAAACTTCAGTGGTGCATTCTGAAGGGTTGCTTAGAACTTACAAGAAGTTTTCACTCAAAAACGATTAAATAGATCAAACATAAAGTACCACAGAAGTGCCTTCCAGTACCGCGCTACACTACAGGCTAAGTAAAAACAAATACTTTAAGTTAGTAGATGATGAACTCAAATACAATGAAGCCAATTTTTAAAATCTACTCAATGAAGTTTTTTAAAAAAGAATTACTGACTTAATAAAAGATTTCATGGCTGCAAAATCACTCCTTTTCATCTCTAATTTTTTAAAAACTTAAAACTGACTTCATTGATTTGAAGCTTCAGATTATGTTTCTTAATGCACAAAGGTAGCTACAATCAGCAAATTGAAGAGAACCCTATTTGTGACTACCATATATATTCACCAACTAAACTCAGCTTTTGAGTACCAGCCACCTGATTAGAGAAGTACAAGCAAGGTAAGGGTAAGAAAAAATAAATAATTAATATGCAACCGAAGACAAGGACACCAAAAAGGAGCACACTAACACCAAGTGAAGAGCAGTGGGCAAGGGTAGAGAGAAGTGGCTGTGATGATTTAATCAAATTAACCAAAATGGTGGTCATTCTACTGAGTTTTAGCAACACACCTGTTGCATCTCTGTTTCCACATCTGCCTGGGTTACTAACTGAAGCAGCTCATCTTCATGAAGACGAACTTGTGTTTCAAAGCGGGCATCTTTCTCTCGGACCACCTGCTGCATGGAACTCAACTGAAGACACATACCAGAGAAACTATACAAGTTACACTCCCCAAATATTGTACAAACAAAACTCACAGACTATTCTCCAAAGATAGACACTGAGAATTGATAGACAGTCATTTTCTTAAAATGAAATTTTGAATGTCAAGAATGAGAATGCTGGAAGAGAGACAGGTCTGACAGTAACTTCCAAATGTGAGAGAAAGCCTGTTTTCAAATTCAGAGGTCAGCCTAAACATAAATTTTGATTAAAAATTATTTTCTGGCAAGGAGCAGTGGCTATGCCTATAACCCTAGCACTTTGGGAGGCCAAGGCGGGAAGATGGCATGAGGCCAGGAATTTGAGACCAGCCCAAGCAACTTAGTGAGACCCTGTGTCTACAAAAAACAGAAAAATTAGCCAGGCATGGTAATGTGTGCCTGTAGTCCCAGCTACTTGGGAGGCTGAGGCAAGAGGGTCACTTGAGCCCAGGAGTTTGAGGTTGCAGTGAGCTATGACAATGCCACTACACTCTAGCCCAGGAAATAGAGTGAGACCCTGTCTCAAAAAAAAAAAAAAATTACATTTTCATGGTTACTAGAAATGTTTGAAATATACAAAAATGTATTTTGTAAAGTTCTAAAGAGATTAGTATATTAAACATACAAAGTGAAGTAAGATTTCTGTTAAACCCTGAACACATCTTTCAATATCACACTCATGCTCAGAAATTTTCAATGAACTTCTCATGTCCTATAAATGATAATTCAAACTAATGTATCTTTTATTCAAGATTCTCTAAAACTGGAAATATAAATCTTTCTTGTCCTATTTTCAAAGCATTGATTCTACCAAAGAACTTGGTGTGCTTCTAAACCCACACCACCTCCCCAAAGAGATGCTTCATTTTGTTTTTAAGTTGTGTGTGTGCGCGCGCGTGTGTGTGCGCGCGCATGTGTGTGCCTGTTTATTTGCTTAAGATATATGGTTGAGCATGCTGTTCAGCTCTTAGCTTGCCTATTTTGCATTGGTCCTTCAACTATTGCTGATTTCTCAGTTTGTGATACCTTGAATTAACCTTGACTCTCCTTCTGGTAGGAGGCAAAAAATCCTCAAATTTTTGATTATCTGAATTTTGACCTCACTATGAATTAAGAATCTGTGTTTCAAAGCGTATATGCTTTGGAGTCTTTCATTAGCCAAACAATGAAACCTCGAACATTCTTTCATGCAAATGTTCCATATTCTTTTTCTTCTCTGAGACTCTGCACATGCTGCATGACTGAAATACTTTTTCCCAGCTTGTCTAGAATATTATCTATCCATCATAGTTTTGCATGTAATCCCAACTTTTCCATGTAACCTTCCTTGACTATTACACTCATAGTAACCTCTTTTACCTCTTAAAATACTTTGTATTGCTGTTTGCTTTGGCATTTATTCAGAATGGCTTCCATTATGATGGATCTGTTAACATATTTATATATCCTGGCTTTTCATATTTTAAGCAACTCATTAGTAAAAATCATGTTCTCTATTTCTCTATCCCACATTGTATATAGTGCTTGTGCAGAAAAGGGACATAATAAAAGTTAATAGGTACCATTAAGGACTTCAGGATATACAATTTTAAGTGTATACACAGCAGTAGGCCATCCATAGACAGAAGGCACTACTAACACTACAAGTTATCAATAAAGTAAACACCTGATGGATAAGATTAGCTATGGGCAAAGGTACTTCAGGGAAAAAAATCTTTCATTATTCAAAAACACTGGCGAAGGAAAAATACGTAGGGAGACGGTCAATCATTTGTGGACCTGTAAATCTAAGAAACAGCCATCAATTAGGCTATAGCAAATTCATCAAGATAAATAACATTATTTGAGGTTTTCTGGTGTTCGCTAATGACACACTTACCTACCACATATCTTCTATTTTCTTCTACTACACACCCTTCTAATTTCTACTCTAATACTCTAGCTACTTTTTTATCTACTAAGATTTTAAAAAGTGACTTACTGAGTTAATAACTGTGTAATAACCCACTGGACCTCGTGGTTCTTTATCCAAATTTTATGAGGTATTCTCCACCCCTACCTGTGCAGCTTGCTCAGCCTGTGTCTGGCTGAGCTGGGCTTGCAAAGTTCTAATAACTTCCTCCTTCTCCTGGAGCTGTTGCTTCATCATTACAAATTCTTCCATCTCTGTAGAACTCTTACTAAACTGAGGATACAGAAGGGAAAAAATTTTATTTAAGCAAAAGAATTAGCATTCTTAATTCTTTGACCTCCTTTTCTTGTTTCTCCTAAATACCTATCAGATTTCCTTTTAATTTCTACTTAATGCAAAAGCAAATTACATGTACTATGGTTTTCAAAAAGTAATTATCAAATTTTATTGGTCAAAGGAAGACAGAAGCAGCGGTAGCAATTTTTCAACTTCTCTGAATTCTCACATAGAGACAGCACAATCAGATAGTAAAACCAAAAAAAATGGACAACATTTACAATAAAATTGGGAAGACAGTCCTATAAACCCTAAAATATAAGCAAGTAGGGACAAACCACCAAAAACCATAAGAAAAAGAAGGCAGCAATGGAGTGACATCTGATGGCGCTGAGAATAGGAAAACCTCCAAATAGCCAATGTATTTGTTGGAATGCACAGTTGGCCAATTTTAGAATAGCAGCAGAGCTTTCTCATTCTCTAATGCTGGATAAATGCAAGGGATCCACATTAAGAAGGACTAAAGGAGCTAGAGCAGCTAGCCCCTCTGCATGCTCAAAACTGACTGATCGCGGCTCCCTTCTAAGAAATGGATCTGTGCTAAGAAGAAACTGCTAGGAATGAAACCAAAATTAAGCAGGATAGCAATAAAAGAGACAGAAGAAAGAGAAGGTCTACGTACATGCTGTAAAATTCAGTATCAACTAGCCACATGTGGCTATAGAGGGCTTGAAAGGTGCTTAGTACAAAAGAAATATTTAATTTTTAATATTATTTAATTTTAATTATTTTTTTTTATTCCAGGGTATTGTGAGGGTACAAACATTATGGTTACACTAATACAATTTTGTTTTGGAATGATTATATTTCACTTTATCTGCTGCGTCATGTAAGATACTGTTCAGGTGTTGTGCAAGTAACAAGTGTACGTATAGTTGGTATCAGTGGGTTGATTCTGTTCAAATGACTTTTTTCTATATTCCTATGTAAATTGTAATGTGTTTATTTCAACAGTTAATGCAGACAGCATGAATAACAGTTGATACCAATATTAATCATAATTTGTAATTAAATTGTAAATAAATTGAAATATATGCCTTTATTATTTTAATTGAATTATTTTTCAGTTCAAAAATAAGTATGGACACATTTTTCAATTTAAAATGAAGGCGTACTACTGATGTTCATTCCTTTTTACTTCTAAGTAGTATTCCATTGTGTGGATATGCCACAGTTTGTTTAAATATTCCCATGTCGGTGGACATGTCAGTTGTTTCTTGTCTTTGGTTATTGTAAGTAACCTATCACTACTGGACAGTGCTGGTATAGACCAAAATGAAGAGCAGGGGGAAGTCAAAAATTTCAGAAATCCAGCTCCCATACCTTTAAACACAACACAAAAACAACAGAAGAAGGAAGTCTGCTAAGAAAAGCTTTCCTGAACCAAGTTTCCTTCTAAACATTTAGGAAAATGAATTTCACACAAAAATAACAAACAGAAAAGAATCAAGGTCAAATCTCATATAAAGTTACTATTACAAAAAACAAAGCAGCATGTTAACACCCTCAGCCCTCTCACCGTGTGATGATGCCCTGCCCCACCTCAGGATGCTGCAAAGTCCCCACCAGCAAGAAGACCCTCACCAGATGTGGTCCCTCAACCTTGGACTCAGCCTCCATAACTGTAAGAAATAAATTTCTTTTCTTTATAAATTGCCCAGTTGCAGGTATTCTGTTACAAGCAACAGAAAACACACTAATACAGAAAATTGGCACTGAGAAGTGGGTTGTTGCTGATAATGAATACCTGAAAATGTGGAAGTGGCCTTGGAACTGGGTAATGGACAGAGGCTGGAAGAATTAAGAGGAGCAGGCTAGAAAAATCCTAGATTCTGGTGAGGGCTCAGAAGACAAGAAGACTAGGGAAAGTTTGGCACTCCCTAGAGATTGGTTAAGAGGTTGTGACCAGAATGCTGAGAGAAATATTGACAGTAAAGGCCATTCTGATGAGGTTTCCAATGGAACTGAGGAACAAGGTATTGGAAACTAGAGTAAAGGCCACCCTTGTTATAAGCTGGAAATGAACTTGGCTAAACTGTGTCCATGCTTGAAAACTTTGTAGAAGGCTTAACTTGAGAGATGAGGCTATCTTGTAGAAGAAATTTCTAAGCAGCAAAGTGCTCAGGCTGCCTTATGATTACTTCCAACTGCTTGTAGTGAACTGCTGCAGAAAAGGGAAATGGAAAAAATTTGGAAAATTTGCAGCTGGGCCATGTGGCAGAGAATGAAAGAGAATTTTCAGTAGAGGAATCCAAGGGTGCACAGTCACCACTTGCTAAAGAGATTAGCATGGCTAAAAGAGAGCCAGGTGCTAATAGTTAAGACAACAAAAAAAAGCCTTAAAGGCATTTCAGAAATTTCCCAGGCTGCCCCTTCCCATCACAGGCCCAGAGGCCTAGGAGGACAGGATGGTTTCTGGGAATAGGCCAAGGGCACCACTTCCCTGCACTACCTCAGGATGCTGCTCCCCACATCCCAGCCCCTGGCTGGTGCAGTGGTGGCTCAAGTGGCCCCAGATGCAGCTCATGCAGCAACCCCAGAAGGTACAAGTTATAAACCTTGGCAGAGTCCACATGGTGCTAATTCCATAGGCTTGCAGAGAGTGAGAGCTATGGAGTCTTCACGGCCTCCACCCAGATCTCAAATGTATTGAAAGCCCAGAGGCCCAGACAAAGATTTGTCTCAGGGGCAGAACCACCACAGAGGACCCTCACTAGAGCACTGCTGAGCTAAAGTGTGTGGTTAAAACTGCCACGGAGAGTCCCCATCAGGGCAATGCCTAGTGGAGCTGTGGGAGCAAAGCCACTGCCAAGAGTCCTCACTAGGGTAATGCCTAGTGGAACTATGGTAGCAGGACTGCCACCAAGACCCCAGAACTACAGAGCTACCAGTGTGGAAGGCCCGCCTGGGAGAGCTGCGTGGACTGGGCCCAGCAAAGCCATAGGGGCAGGACTGCCCAAGGCCTTGGTGACCTAACCCCCGCACCAGGGTGCAGAGGATGCTGGATATGAAGTCAAAAGAGATTATTTTGGAGTCTTAAGACCCAATGTCTGCTCTCTTGGGTTCAGATTTGCTTGAGGCCTGGTACCCCTTTCATTTTCCCTATTTCTCCCTTTGGAATGGGAATGTATACCCTATCCATGTCCCACCATTGTATCTAGGAATTAGATAACATATTTTGATTTCACAAGCTCACAGATAAGACTTTGTACTTTTCAGTTGGTGCTAGAATGAGTTAATACTTTGGGGTTATGAGGACGGAGTGTATGTATTTGTATGTGAGAAGGACTTGAGTTTTAGAGGGCCAGGGGTGGAATGCTATGGTTTGAATGTCCCCTCCAAAACTCATGTTCAAAATCAATCCCCAATGTGGCAGTATTGTGAGGGAGGGGCCTTTAAGAGGTGACTGGATCATAAGTCTCTGCTCCCAGGAATGGATGAATACATTCACGGATTAATGGATTAATGAGTTAATGGGTATCATAGGAGGGGAACTGGTAGCTTTATAAGAAAAGGAAGAGAGACCTGAGCTAGCACATTAGCACAGTCAGCCCTCTCACCATGCGATGCCCTGAAAAACATAAATCAGAATTAGAAAAACTCATAAATGACAGAATTCATGAAAAATTTGCTATAAAAGAAGAAATCTTTTCAGAATAGAAGATGAAATTAGAAGGAAAACAAAAGTAAACACAACTAGAAGATCTTAAGTGAAATAAAACCAAAAAAGAAGAGACTTAAAAAAATTTTTTTCTAATAAAAATGAAATAAAAAGGAACTGAAAGTGATAAATATTGAAGATAATCAAAGATCAAACATATGGATAATAGAAGTCCCCAAAGAAGAAAACCAAAACAAGGGAACAGATCAAATACTACAAACCACATAATTCGAGAAAACTCTTCTGAAATAAAAATATGTGAAATTATATATTGAAAGAGCATACTGGGGTACTTAAAAATATCAACCAAAAATTACAAATACCAATGCACATGTTAATAAAATTACTACACAGGAAAAAAGGAGGGAAGGAAGGATGGTAGGACAAAAGGAAGGAAAGGAGACTGATATATAGATAAATACCCACTGGGCATCTAAAAAAATGTATTTCTCATATAATAATCCATTGGGCTTTAGTGATTTGTTAACCTAATGATTATGAAGTAACTTATACCCCTACCTGTACAGCTTGCTCTGCCTGTGCCTGGGTAAGCTGGGCTTGCAAAGTGTTAATTAGTTCCTCCCTCTCCTGGAGTTTATGTTTCATCTTTTCTACTTCCATCTCTTCCTCTGTAGAACTCTTGTCATGCTGAAAATGCAGGAGATAAAGTCATTATTTAAAAGAATTACAATTAATATGTATTTGATCTTTTGCTCTAATTTGCCTTTTACAACCATTTAATTATACTTTTATTAAACTGATGGAAGCAAGAAAAACCAGCTGACCTAGCAACAAGTAAGGAATCTTAAGGTTTTCCAGTTTCAGTATGGCCAAGTAGCTCTCATGAGAACCACCCTCCCATAGGTAATAGTTATAAACTGTGGACAATATAGAAAAAGCTATCTGAAAATACTGGAGAGCAACCAAAAGCAGGAAAATGCTGGGAATTGATATTTGGAAAAAAATGGCACCGAGTTTCCCATTTTGACAGCTTTTTGTTTGAGGGCAAAACCTGTCAGCGCCATTTATGACTAAACCTCAATAGAAAAACCCCAGTCTTGAAGAATCAAGGACAGAGTTCAGGAAACAACAGCTGCTAAGTGAGGAGAAAAACATCAGAAAAGAACCAGTGAGGGGAAAACCAAATCTTTCAATAATCTATTTTTTTCCAAAAGCTCTTTCTTAGACTGAGATTCTGCCTCTCTATTGAATTCATCTCCCAAAACAAACATGGTCTTGTTTACCACAACTACAAAGAATAATTTTGCCCTTTTTTTCCCATAATAGTCAGTCAAGCATATGAGGGTTGCTATCATTTCTTCAACTACATTTTCCACAGAATACCTAGCTCTGTGTTGGGTATATAATAGTTAAAGGGTTGCAATAACTAATTGCTGGAATTTAGAAATCATTTATTTAACAGAGGAAGGAAATGAGCTGTAAAATATTGATTTGTTTAGGGTCTCGGAGCTAAAAGTTATATTAAAAAGCAGAGTATAAAATGGATAATTTAAAAATCTAATAACATAGCTGAAGGGAAGGTAGAAGGAACAAAGCAACATGGGAAGAGAGGTTGGTGCTACCACAGCCAGGGGAAGAGAATTGTCAAAGGTAAAACCAAAAAGCAAGAAGAGAGGAATCAAGATGAAGAAATTACTTGAGAAAAGTTTTTAAAATATGCTTTGCGAAGTTAAATAAGTTTATCAATTTGGGAAAAGTATTAATAATGTCCTCCAAACATTAGCCCTCAAAAAAAAAAAAAAAAAAAGAGTAACCAGGGTATTGGAAAGCTAAAGTAGTAACCCCAAGGGTTGTGCCTAGAAAAATGATTAAAACCTATTTTCCGTGAACTAAGTACATTGAGAATAAGAAGTCTAGTGGGTCAAAGGGTAAAGCAGAGTGAAATTATGAAAACAGAAAGATTTTTTATGCAGGGTGAAGTCTAGGCTCACTCCATAAATACATGAGATATGCCTGCCTTCATATAATCTATTCCAAACTCTCCACAAAACTGAAGTTTCTGGTTCTCTAAATAGCTGGTTGAACATGAATATTTGGGGTTTAACCATAAAGGAAAGATAATGAAAATGAATACTGGGACAATGCTCTAGTCCTCGAAAGGCAACACTTTCCTTATTCCTCTTTGTATCTTCAACCTTAAACTGTTTTGTCGGTAGCAGTCATAAACCTAGAGAGCCTTCCCTAGAAGGAGTCCAAGGTAATCTAGCTGATTCAGCCAAGAACACATAAAACTTTAATCTGCCACTATGTGGCCATAAGAGGACATAGAATACTCTGTAAAGTCATTGAATTTTTAAAGGATTTCAGAGCTGGGAGAAGCCTTAGAGATTATATACTCTTCTAACCAATGATGAAACTCATCCAAAAGATATATATCTCTCCTCTCTAAATGCCTCATGTCAGTACTAATTTCCTCTTGTTAATTTTTTTTTCTCTTAAAGTTTAGGTCTGTGGTCCCCAAACCCTGGGTGGTGGACCCATACTGGTCTACGGCCTGGTAGGAACCAGGATGCACAGCAGGAGGTGAGCAGCAGGTAAGCCAGCGAAGCTTCATCTGTATTTATGGCAGGCAAGCAAGTAAAGCTGCATCTGTAGCTGCTCCCATTGCTCACATCACTGCCTAAGCTCCACCTCCTGTCAGATCTGCAGTGGCATTAGATTCTCACAGGAGCCTGAACTTTACTGTAAACTGCACATGCGACAGATCTAGCTTGCATGCTCCTTAGAGAATCTAATGTCTGATGATCTGAGGTGGACCTGAGGTGGTGATGCTAGCCCTGAGGGAGCGGCTGCAAATACAGATTATCATTAGCAGAGAGATTGGACTGTACAATAAATGTAATGCACTTGAATCATCCCAAAAATCTTCCCCTCTCCCTCCCCCTAAATTGTCTTCCATGAAACTGGTCCCTGGTGCCAAAAAGGTTAGGGATCGCTGGTCTAGGTCACAACTGGACATTTCATGTCCATGTTTTCTGTAGCCCCTTTATTCTCTCTGTGTGTAGCCTACAGTCCAGTTGGACTATAAACTGGTTAATAAATGACAGCATTAGTGCTGTATTATTTTACTATCTTAAATATTTGTGATCAGTAAAGATCTAGTTTACTATTCTGCTGTACTGGGAAGCATTTTTGATTTAGAAAATATTTATTATACCCAGTTACTATACCTTGGAGAGTTGTTCCTCTGACTGAGGTTCTGTAGGCAGAACAGTCCCTCCTTGTGCCTTTATTTCTTCTATGTGTTTATTCAAAGAAGTTAATTTAGCCTTAGCATGAAGTTTTAGTTTTTTTATTTTGTTATCAGCAGCTTTTCTTTCTTCCTGCCGGAGAACAACGATGGTCAATATATAAATGTTTATTCATCACTTACCTAACACATAACAAAAGTTATGTTCAGTAGGCATCTTGTTAAAGTATTAGGGAAATAAGAATCAGATTTTCTAATAATCTAAGTGGAGAGAAAATTCTGTGAATGGTGTATCTGTCCTTTATCACATGCTCTGCAAGGAAGGATAAAAACAATAGTACCTGTAGAGCTTCATCTTTCTGCTGCAGTTGAACATCCTTCTGTCTAATAATATCTTTTAGCTCCACCACCAACTGCTCTGCATAAGCCAGGCGCTCCAGAACATCCTCTTGTGTTCTATTATTAAATTCCATGTCAGATTCCTGGGGTAATTCCTAGTTTTTTGATAAAAAGTTGCCAGTGCACCAGGGAAAAGGTATTAGCTTCCAAATAGGAGTTCCTTTATTCCGACTTCATCCTTTGTTTTGCCCACCTCATATCCTTGTTAACTTAAGACTCTTTCTAACTCTGATCCAACAATAATAATCATAGACATTATAATGTATTAAGTATTTTATAAATGCTAAGCATTTTACAAACATCTCATTTAAGGTATTATTATCCTTATTTTACCAAAGAGAAAATTAAAGGGAAGCATAGATCACAAACCATTAAGAAGAGCCCAAAATTGAAAATTAAGACAGTAGTTGAATAAAATTCTCTTAACCACTAGGCGTTACTGCTTGTCTTTTCAGAAAACTAAAGGACCTCTTTTGATTCCTGATGTGGCCCTCAGAAAATACAATACAAACTATGAGAGAAGTGATAGATGAAACTATAAAAGCAAACAGATATTCTCAAACCCAAAAGGTGTTCCAGTTCCCCCATTTGTCATTTAAACCTTTCCTACTGTAAGGGAATGTATACCCAAGGATGAGAAAAAGAACTTAAATTAATCTGGCAATAAATAAGGCCCTGGGGGACAAACAAGAAAGACCTTTCAAGTATCATCTTGGTTCCCATCACTGTGGCTCTTTAGGTTATAAACTTATAAGAAAAGCATCATTTATAAAGTTTCAAAATTTTTTGAATCCTCGCTTTCACCTAGCACCAGGGAGGCTGCTCACACCCTTCTATCTTAAATTCGGAACATATGTCTTATCAGTTTAAATCACAACAGAGCTACTCACAGGGTCTAAGGGAGCCCGCATGTTCTCATCAGTGTCATCTCCTGATAATTCATGCAAAACAACATTTGCTAATCCTGACAATCGGCTCAGCATTTCTGTAGAAAAGATAGTAAAAAAAACATAAGAATTAGCAAAATAGACATGGTCTTCTCCTATATTGGTAACCATATCATCTGTAAGTGAAATAAACTGTGCAGGTGAAATATATTAGATACAGTCTGCAACATGATGATTTCTTCAAAAAGGCATCTGAGTGTATACAATGTAGTCACACACTGTTCTTTTCAGTGGCAATTGTGGGGAGAATATAATCGCCATCACTAATATCATTTTTTAAATAAAATACGAGTATATAATTGTTAAGTACAAGCATGTAATGGTTAAGTACACCTTAAAGGTTATCTTTAATGCCCTTTCTTTCACAGTAGTTTCATTTACAACCATGAATTTCTTATTCTTCCTTCCTCTGCTAGACTGTTATTCTCTCCCACTTTTTCAAATAAATCCATGATTCTGCAAAACTTTTCTTATGTGCCCCATGAACCCCATTTTTTCAGGAAGCTTTTTTGATAAATCACGTGGTTTCACTAAGATTTAAATATAAACATTGTTCAAAGTATATAGCACTAATGCATATATTAGAAAAGAAGGAAGAAGGATAGAAATCAGTAACCTATGTTGCTTCTATAGGAAATCAGAAAAAAGAGCAAATTAAAACCAATGTAAGCAGGAAAAAGGAAATAAAAATTAGAGCAGAAATTAATGAAATTGAAAATAGGAAAAAAATCAATAAAACCAAAAGCTGGTTCTTTGAAAAGATCAATAAAATTGATAAAGCTCTAGTCAGACTGACCAACAAAAAAGGAGAGAAGACACAAATTACCGACATAATAAATGAAAGAGGAGACATCATTACTGATCTAACAACCATTAAAAGATAATAAAGAAATACTACAAATAACCCTATGCTCATAAATTTGTCAAGGTAGATGAAATGGGCCAATTCACTGAAAGATACATGCTACTAAAACTCAAGAAGAAATAGAGAACCTGAATAATATATGGGTGGATGGGCATATGTACATGTGTGTGTGCACGTACACATACATAACTAAGAAATTGAATTTATATTTTATTAACTTAAGCCCATTATCCAAAGTGGGGCACCACAAGAGCAGCAGAACGGGATCCATTTGTACTCACCATCAAATTGGTATTAACTAATCAACATATAAATGCACATATCAGAACAACATCTATTGGATGTTGGGGAAGGGGGAGGGCGGCGGGAGGAGGGGGGTGGAGGGAGGAGGGGACAGGTATTTGTATACACAAGAGTGTAATGCGCACTACCCGAAGGATGGACATATTTGAAACATGGACTTGGGGGGGGGAACCAAGGGCAACACACGTAACCTAAACATCTGTACCCCCATAATATGCTGAAATAAAAAAAAAAAAATTTAAAAAAAATTTTCTAAAAAATAAAAATCCAAGTCAAGGTGGCTTCATTGGCAAGTTGCAACAAACATTTAAGGAAGAAATAATACCAATTTTATGTAATCTCTGCCAGAAGACAAAATAGGAGGAAACACTTTGGAACTTATTTTACAAGACCAGCATTACTCTAATACTAAAAGCAGACAAAGATATTACAAGAAAAGAAAACTATAGACCAATATTCCTCACAGTTATAGCCAACGAAATATTCAAAATACTTAACAAAATATTAGCTAGTCAAGTCCAGCAATATATAAAAAGCTAATATAGTAGAACCAAGTGGGATTCAAGAAATACAAGGCTAATTCAATACATGAAAATCAATGTAATTTACCGTATTAGTGGACTAAATAAGGAAAACCATATCATATTAATAGATTTGAAACAGGCATTTGAAAAATTTCAACATCCTTTCATAATTATGAATTCATAATGAGAATAATTCATTCTCAGCAAACTAAGATGCTGAATGCTCTCACCATAAGATCAGGAGCAAGGCAAAGATGTCATCTCTCACTACTTCTATTCAGCACCACACTGGAAGTCCTAGCTAGTGCAAAGGCATGAAAAAGAAATAAACAGCATACAAATTGGAAAGGAAGAAATATAACTGCCTCAGTTACCAAAAGACATGGTTGTCCACATAGACTTTCCTAACAAATAAAATCTACAGATAAGCTCCTAAAACTAATAAGTGAGTTTAGCAAGGTTGTAGAATACAAGCTCAGTATACAAAAGTCAACTCCATGCCTATTACAAACAATGAACAATTTGAAACTAATATAATACCATTTACAATAGTACTGAAAAAAAAAAAAAGAGGAGAGGAGTAGGTGGAGATCTAACAAGATAGGCACAGGATCTGGATGCTGAAAACTACTAAAAAACCGAAGAAATAATAAATCTAAATAAATGTAGAAATAAACCATGTACTTGGATTTGGAGACTCTTGGAGATATTGTTAAGGTACCAATTCTTTCCATTTTGATGTATAAAATTTGTGCAATTCCAATCTAAATTCCAGAAAGCTTTAAGTAAACATCAATAAGTTCACTCTAACATTTACTTGAAAAGGCAAAGAAAGTAGAACTTACTATAAAACTATAATTACAAGACAGTGTATCACTAGTCAAAGGATGGACACATAGATCAATGGAACAGAATGCAAAGCCTAAAAATAGACTCACACAAATAGAGTCAACTGACTTTTGACAAAGGTACAAATGCAAATTAATTGAGAAAGGACAATCTTTTCAACAAATGGTAACGGAATAATTAGGCATTTGCAAAATAGTGAACATATAACTCACACCTTACATAAAAAATACCTCAAAATGGTTCAGAAACTTAAACTTAAATTGTAAAACTTTAAAATATCTAGAAGAAAACATAGGAGAAAATCTGTGATGCCTTGGATCTGGCAATGAGGTTTTAGACACAACAAAAAGCATAATCCATAATTTAAAACATTGAATAAACAGGAATTATGAAAATTTAAAACTATTGCTTTGTAAAGACACTGTTAAGAGAATGAAAAGACAAGCCATAGACTGGAAGAAAATATTTGCAAATAACATATCTAGTAAAGAACTTGTATCTAGAATTTAAAGAAAAAAAACCGGAAAACCAAATCACTTAAAACTCAACATCAACAAAATAAACAACCTGATAAAAAATGTGTAAGAGATCTGGACGCTTCACCAAAGAAGACAGATGGATGGTAAATAAGTATATGAAAAGATGCTTGACCTCTTTGTCATTAGGAAAATACCCATTAAAAGTAAAACGAAATACCACTACATACCTATTAAAATTGCTGAAATTTTTTTTTGTTAATGCTGGCAGGGATTTGGAACAACAGAAACTTTCTTTCATTGCAGATACAAATATAAAATGGTGCAGCTACTTTGGAAAATGGTTTGGCAGTTTCTTTAAAAGTTAAACATATATTACCAATCCCACTCCTAGGTATTTAACCAAGTAAAGAGAAAATTTAAGTTCACAAAGAAACCTGTAAGTAAATATTTACGGTAGGTTTATTCATAATTGCAAACTTTGAAAACCACGAAGATATCCTTCAACATGCAAATGAATAACCACCTGTGGTACACCCAAACAATGGAATACTACTCAGCAATAAAAAAGGAATGAGTTATTGATTCGTGCAAAACAATATTTTTTAAAATCTAAAATATCTTTGCTAAGTGGAAGAAGCTAAACATAAAGAGCTACACATTATATGATTCTATTTATATGACATTATGGAAAAGGCCAGAAATAGACTGATACAAATATAGTTGTCAGGGCTTGACGGAAGGGGGTGTGGTTGACTGTCAAAGAGTCACACAAGGGAGTTCTTAAGGTGAAGGGACTGCTCAGTACAGTATCAAGGTAGTAGTTTCATACCATATGCATTTGTCAAGACTCAATGAACTGTACGTTCCAAGAGTAAATTTAATTGTATACAATTTTTTAAAAATTCAACCAGGATGTCGGGGGTTCCCAGGATGGAATGCAGACTGTGACAAATTCGTCCAACTGTATTATAGATATATGACATAACCCCACTGACGGAGATGAGGGAAATGAAGCTAACCTAAGAAACTGAAAAATTATGTTTTGACTGGGTACTACAAGGCTAAAGACAAAAAGAAGTGACAAACATTGTACTCTAGTTGGTAAATATCTTTCTCACAGTGGTATGGGTTAGCAATTCTAAAACTAATTTATGTGTATACTAGGGCTGAATAAGTAAGTAAATAAATTATAGATAGTGAGATCCAGGATTCTCACTATCAGTGAAGGAAGTTACAAATAAGCAAGGAAAGAAGGTTAGGATAAACCTTGCGGTACTGGATTAGAGTTGGAGACCAGTATGAACTCATGTTTATTTATATAAATTGAAAAATACAGAAATAAATATAGATATGTATATATTTAACATAATGGGTTGTTACACAGAAATACACATACTAGGTGTGTCCACTGAAAAGTCCTAGAAAGAGTAATATCTCAGTAGCAACGAGCACATCTAGTACCCAGATCTTGATTTCTAAATACCAATCTCCAATAAAAGGAACCAGGGCTCCTTGGAGAAATGGCTGGCTATCTAGAATTGGGGTAGGGAGGAAGCCCGAAGCATCCTGTAGTGTTGGAAAGTAAGGGAGTGCTCAAAAAAAAAAAAAAAAAGATGGGGCATGTGACAAGGAACCAACCTGAAGGAGCTCCCAATGGCCAAAGCTAGAACAATTTGAATTACAAAATAAATG
>NW_012133858.1:3248200-3274622 GCF_000956105.1 Propithecus coquereli
TAAATAAATAAATAAATGGTAGAGAACAGACAAACCTTCCTTACAAAAGAATTCCAAATAATTTATGTAGATACTTTCCCCTCTAGGAAGCGGAGCTTAATTCCACTTTCCTTGAGTGTGGGCTGGACTCAGTGACTCACTTCCAAAGAATAGGGTATGAAAAGGGGAAAACAGCAACTTCACAGTGGAAAAACCCAGCAGTTACCACCTCAACCAAGTGATCAAGGTTAACATCACTAGTGATCAATCATCATATTATAATATCATGTACACCCGATATAATGTGATGAAAAGGGTACTATACCTTTGTGGTGTTCTTCCCCAAAACCCATAACCCCAGTTTAATTATGAGAAAACACTGCGCAAACCCAAAGTCAGGAACATTCTAAAAAATACACGACCAATACTCTTTAAAATTGTCAAAGTAATGAAAAACAACAAAAGATTAAAAAACAGTCACAGATCAGAAGAGATAAGGATACATGCTGATTAGTATGTCTCAATTAGTACTCAATTCAGGAGTAGTATCCCGAATTGAATGCTTAAACAGAAAAAAAAGGGCATTAGTGGGAAAAAGTGGTGAAATGTGAATGAAGTCCACCTATAGTTTAGTTCATGGCATTGTACCTATGTTCTCAGTTTTGAAAAACTTACCATGATTATGTAACATGTTAGCATTAGAGGATGCTAGATGAAGAGTATACACTAACTCTCTTTACTAATCTTGGCAAGCTCTATGTAATTTTAAAGTTATTTCAAAATTAATTCACTTTTATAACCACTATATATGCTACATATTCAGATCAGTGTCAAGTCTCAGTCCATAAACTCCACGAAAGTAAGAACCACATTAATGATTTGATAGGAAAATCAAAATAGAACTGGACTATGCCAGATAGCACTAGTTTAAGTGATTATGCTTCATTTTATGTTTTGTGATAAAATGTTATTTGGCTTTTAAAACCCTCAGCAGGAAGAAATATAAAAGCTGTTGTACAAAATAAGTACTTAAACAAAATTAGTCTCTGCTACAATTTTTTTTACTCAGAGCAGTAATAGCGTTTAGGGTAGCCATGGTTCATAAGAAAGAAGTGGTGAGTCCACACGTTCTCACTAATAAGTGGGAGCTAAACAATGGGTACGCATAGTCATAAAGTGGTGTAAGGAACATTGGAAACTAAGAAGGGGGAGGGTGGAAGTGGGGTGAGGGGTAAAGCTTACCTATCAGGTACAACGTACACTATTCTGGTGACAGGCACACTAAAAGCCCTGACTTCAGCATTATACAATTCATCCATGAAACAAAAACCCTGTACTCCCTTAATATTTTGAAATAAAAATTATATCAAAAGAAAGAAAGAAAGAAGTGATGAGACACCACTGCTTTTACAACAGGTTTTCTTGGATAACCTAAGTAGCATACAGCATTTAGAAAAGACGTGTGAGGCCGGGCATGGTAGCTCATGCCCATAATCCTAGTACTTTGGGAGGCCAAAGTGAGAGGACTGCTTGAGGCCAGGAGTTCAAGACCAACCTGAGCAACACAGTGAGATACCATCTATACAAAAAATTTAAAAATTAGCTGTGGGCCAGGCATGGTGGCTCATGCCTGTAATAATCCTAGCACTCTGGGAGGCCGAGGCAGGAGGATCGCTTGAGCTCAGGAGTTTGAGACCAGCCTGAGCTAGAGTGAGACCCCGTCTCTACGAAAAAGAGAAAAAAAATTATCCAGGTGTGGTGGCGCACGCCTGTAGTCCCAGCTACTTGGGAGGCTGAGGCAGAAGGATTGCCTGAGCCCAGGAGTTTGAGGTTGCTGTGAGCTAGGCTGACGCCACAGCACTCTAGCCCAGGCAACACAGTGAGACTCTGTCTCAAAAAAAAAAAAGAAAAAAAAATTAACTGTGGCACACACCTATAGTCCCTGCTACTCTGGAGGCTGAGGTGGGAGGATCCCTGGAGGCCAGGAGTTATAGTGAGTTATAATGACACCATGCACTCTAGCCCCGGCAACAGAGAGAGACCCTGTCTCAAAAAAAATAAATAAATAAAAAGAAAAGATGTATGAGACAATAAAGGAAAAAGGGAATCACCTCATAGAAAGGCAACATAGGACCATGTATAGCTACATACATAACTTCATATATAACTACTGGAAGGGCAATGTGGGACCATGTATAAGTATATAGAACCCTATATAACTACTCATTCAAGCTATAACGCTCACAGGTATAGTCAGCTTGAAAAAAAAAATTCACAACTCACCAGTACACAGACTCCAAACTTTCCTTTCAACATTAAAGATCTTATTTTCTGTGGTAACTTTCAATCCATAAAATCAATACCATCACTATAGAGTTTTTTTTAGACACAGAGATCAGCACTAATCAAAGAAAATCACACTGGAATCTAACTTATCAAAAAGAATCACTTGGCCGGGCACGGTGGCTCACGCCTGTAATCCTAGCACTCTGGGAGGCCGAGGCGGGCGGATTGTTTGAGCTCAGGAGTTCGAAACCAGCCTGAGCAAGAGCGAGACTCTGTCTCTACTAAAAATAGAAAGAAATTAATCGGACAACTAAAAATATATAGAAAATATTAGCCGGGCATGGTGGCGCATGCCTGTAGTCCCAGTAACTCGGGAGGCTGAGGCAGAAGGATCGCCTGAGCCCAGGAGTGCGAGGTTGCTGTGAGCTAGGCTGACGCCATGGCACTCATTCTAGCCCGGGCAAAAGAGTGAGACTCTGTCTCAAAAAAAAAAAAAAAAAAAAAAGAATCACTTTATCTTCATATTTTTTGGAATACTTTGGCAACAAGTAAACAAAACAAAACCACCAACTGATGGAATTCTGAAAAGATGGTAGTGGCAGGGGCAGCGTATCTTTTGTATCTTCCTGAATTCCCACATAAAAATATACAAAGCAACTAGATAATAAAACAACCCATGGGCAAACAACCCATGGACAGCCTTTTCCAAAAAACTATTTAACAGTTTCCTACAAACTCCAAAATAAACATGGATATAGACAAACCACCAATAGCCACAAAATCTGGGTGTCGCTGCTGTCCGCGTGGGTGGAAGTAGAGGGAAGCCCTAAGAGTGCTTCCAACAGAACCACGAAGAGAATCAAGAGAACCACAAAAGAACCAGTGGGCACTCACTGGCAAATGTGTCAAGCCAATTAGAGAAAAGCTGTTGAAATAGAAAGGTATCTCTCCATTCCAGTAACAGGTGTGGGCAAGGGGTCTGCAAGGGCTGAGGCCCTATGAATTCTCAAAACTGAAGAGTTGGGCTCTCTTTCATGATAAGGTCCCCCATTGAGGAGAATCTGCTGAGTGAGAGACTAATCAAGTAAGCAACTAATGAAAGAGAAGGTGCAGGTAAAGAGTGGGTGGAGGTGGCAAAGAATGAGAGCCAGGACATCTCAGAAATCCAGCTGCCAAATATTTGAACAATATCAGCAAACAGCACAATAGGGAACTCTGTAAAGTTAAAAAAGCTATCTAAAGTCTTCTTCTAAAAGTTCAGCAACATTAAATTCACGTAAAAACGAGCAACTGAGAAGTATCACAATTTCCATACAAAGTTACTATAATAAAAAACAGGAGTGACCTCCCAGGAGCAGGGGACCACCAGGTGGCCTAAGGAGGGGTAAACTGGCCCAGGTGGAAATGGAGCAGGTCAAAATTCCCGTGCTGATCAGTAGTGGGATCACACCTGTGAATAGCCACTATACTCCAGCCTGGGCAACATAGTGAGACCCAGTCTCTTAAAAAAAAAAAAAAAAGAAAGAAAAGAAAGAAAGAAAACAAAAAGAAAGAAAAAAGAGGAAAAAGTGCACAATAATATTCCTACAGAAAATGGAAGCACATCACAGAGCCATGCTCAAAAAGCAGTTCAAAACTATAACCTACTAAATGTACTAAAGGAACTGAAAGACATTAAAAACGACATAAGACATGAAAAAAAAAAAAAGATCAGAAATAGAAAAGCCCAGAAATGAAATGGAAATTCAAGAAATGATTGAAAAAAATTTCAAATCATTTTGAAAACGAAGATGAAACTAGAAGGAACAGGAAAATAAATAAATATAACAAATCATACCTTTTTAAAAAAAAAAGCTGAAATGAAGGACAATTTTAAAACTCAAAAAGAAATTAACTAAAAACTAAACATAAACTACCTACCTTATGACCCAGCAATTCTACTCCTAAGCATTTATCCCAGAGAAATGAAAACTTAAGTTCATGCAAAAACCTGTACATGAGTGTTCGTAGCAGCTTTATTTGTAAATATACATATTTGGAAAAAATAACTATATTTGGAAAAAGCCTGGCTGCTCTTCAACAAGTGGTTAAACAAACTGTGGTACATACATACCATGGAATACTTCTCAGCAATAAAAAGGAACAAACTACTGATTTACCCAATTACTTATATGAATCTCCAAAATATTATGCTGAATGAAAAAAGCCAATGCCAAAGGTTACTAACATACCATATAATTCCATACTTACACAACATTTTTTAAATGACAAAACTTTAGAAATCAGTAGTTGCCAGTGGTTAGGGAGGGGTTGAGATGGGAGATGGCTATACAATAAGGTAACACAAGAGTTCCTTGTGTGTTCCTTATAACTGTTCAAAATTTTGACTGTGGTGGTAGATACAGGAAGCTACACAGGTGATAAAACAGTACAGAACTTAATACATACACACACATACAAATTAGTATAAGTAAAATTGGAGAATGTATCCATGTCGATATCCTGGCTGTGATATTATATACTAGTTTTGTAAACTGTTACCATTGGGGGAAACTAAATAAAGTGTACAAGGGATCTCTGTATTATTTCTTACAACTCTATGTGACTCTACAATTATCTTAATATTTTAAAAAAGAAAGAAAAGGAAATGAACTAAATGCAATGTGATATCCTAGACTGGATCCTAGAACAGAGAAAGGACATTAATGGAGGAACTGGTGAAATAATGAAAAAAGTCTAGAGTTTAGTTATTAGTAATGTACCAATGTTAATTACTTAATTTTGCATATTGCTAATGTAACATTGCTAACCTTAGGGAACACTGGGTGAGGGGTACACTCGAACTCTGTTTTAGCTTTGCAAATTTTCTATAGTAATCCAAAATTATTCCTAATAATTTATTTTTAAATGTTTAAGAAGAAATACAGGATTCAAATAGGATTCAAGAAAATGTGATAAATATTGAGGATAAGCAAAGAGGTTAATAGGATTCCCTGAAGAAGAAAAACAAAGCAAATGAACAGCACAAATGTTTAAAACTATAATCCAAGAACACTTATCTGAAATTAAAAAAAGATTTGAAACTACATACTGAAAGAGTCTGCCATGTACCTGAGAATATCACCTCAGAATGACCAACAAGATAGTCCAGTAAAATTACTAGACTTAAAAAAAAAAAGTCCTTTAGGATTTAGGCCAAAAGGTCCTATGACTAGTAAGGTTAAGATAAAGAAAATAAGACAATTGTTAGACTTTTCAACACCAAAGTTTTTGCCAGAACAAAAATATGAGATACAGATTTAAGATATTCAAGAAAAGAAAAAAGTGAGCCAAGGATTTTATTTCCAGCAAAAATGACCTTCAGATACAAAGAACACAGACAAAATGTTATGAAAAATCAAGAAAATTCATGAAACATTTTCCCTTAAGCCTTTCCTAAGGAATTTATTAGAGAGAAACTTGAGGCAAACCAAAATGACTGAAGAAAACATAATTAATAAGGACTTATGGTGAGCATTAAATATACAGTTACTAGTAGAACCAAGACTGAGTAAAGACTGGGAGGGAGACAGCATAGCATGTAACGATTATGAAACAACCATGAAAAAAAATCGAGGGGAATATGAACAGATACATGCAAAAGACAAAACTTGTTAAACTGTTCTCAACGACCAAAAGTGGTTGTGGTGGTGCTATTAGCATTGTTATTCCCAGACTGTTGTATGTGGAATGCGGAATTAAAGCAAATGAGTATTAATTATGGGTATACTAATTCTATCATCACATTTTCAGTATGAAAATATATAGGTGTAATACAGAAGAAATTAAGAACCCCAAAATACAAACTGATCTTTGAATTTGAATTGGAAGTATGAGTATAAACTTACAAGATACTTTATGTTAGTACATATATTTTCCCAGCTCTGTCCACTGAAAAGGCTTAAAAACAATGACGAACTGAGAAGCAGTGAGTATCTCCAGTACCTAGATCAGGGTCTTGAAATACCATTTCCCACTATTTTTTTTTTTTTTTTAAATAGGAGGGCTTCTTAGAGAAATGCCTGATTCCAGTTCTAAAGTAGGAAATGTACAAAATGAGCCTGAAACATCCTGTTATACAAGATAACAAGGAAGCTATCAAAGACTATGAGAGTCATATCAAAAGGACCCAGGAGCCAAACTGAGGAGGTTCCCATTGGCTAAAAGGACAATTTGAGTTTATACAAGATCAAATCTTTTGCATATCATTATTAGCCAAGAAGATTGTGATCAATCTTATTTAATGTAATTTCTGTTGTGAAAATGATTTTTTTTCTTTTCTGTTTATATAAAATTAAAATCCTAAATATTTTTTTCAAATTATATTAAAATAATTGCCCTCCTCTCTTCCCCATACCACTACCACACATGAATTTCTGATTGATCTTCTCTAGGAAGGTGTGTCTACTGAAAATCATTGCACATGAAGGACACATACACATGAACATAGGATAATAATGATAATAGTAATGACAACAATTATTGAGCAATATTTAATTTAAATACAAAGTATGTATACCAGACACTCTATATACACTTTATTCTTAAAATCTGCAAGGTCAGTGTTATCATCCCCATTTTATAGATGGGGAAAACTGATACTCAGAGAACTTCAAGACATTCCAATGTACCTCAGTTAATATATACAAATAAGATAAAAAGATCAAAAGAATAAGATAAAAAGCTCTTTAAGTGGAAAATAGGTTTCTCACATAATCATTTAAAAATACGTATATTTACAGCCGGGCGCGGTGGCTCATGCCTGTAATCCTAGCACTCCGGGAGGCCGAGGTGGGCGGATCGTTTGAGCTCAGGAGTTCAAGACCACCCTGAGCAAGAGTGAGACCCCGTCTCTACCAAAAATAGAAAGAAATTAATCGGACAGCTAAAAATATATAGAAAAAAATTAGCCAGGCATGGTGGCGCGTGCCTGTAGTCCCAGCTACTTGGGAGGCTGAGGCAGGAGGATAAGGATTACTTGAGCCCAGGAGTTTGAGGTTGCTGTGAGCTAGGATGACGCCACGGCACTCTAGCCCGGGCAACACAGTGAGACTCTGTCTCAAAAAAAATAAATAAATAAAATAAAAATATGTATATTTTAAGAAAGGAAAGACTAGTATTTAAATGAGATAAAAATCTGGGTGAGTGCCAGGGATGTATCATTTCAGACAAGGTAAGAGGAGTCTCTTATACACTGATTTAAAAATCTGAGAGGTGCACAGGAAAGTAGATGACATAGTGAAAGAGGCAGCAAACTGGGAGCCAGGGAACCGAGCTTTCACTCTGGCTCAACAAGAAGCTTTATCACATCAGGTAAGTCACGTTAAGTGTCAGTTTCCTCATCTTAAAATACTGACAAGGACTATTCTAACACTCATTATGCTCTAGCTGTTGACATTATAGGAATAATCTGGAAATATAAATGGAAGGGCATCTCACAAGCACAGTTAAGTGCTTTTGGTTAGCTCAAAGGTTGGAAACTTGAGGGCAAGAAAGCCGCTAAGTAGCCATGCTTAAGCTAAATGAAGAAAGATGGGTATCCCCCTCTATTACGCCCACTGTAGGAGAGCAAATGTTTACATAAAAATTAGTAAAAGGGAGAATATTCATGTTCATAGTAATAAATTCATGTAAGGAATGTGTGTGCTGGACAAAGGTCTGTTGTTTTATAAAGGACCAGAATCATGAATAAGCAACTAAGGAAAAGAACAAAATATAGATCTTTATGCCAAGGCTAGGACTCTAAAACACTCAGACAAATGAAACAATACTTCAAAGTCCACACTGGCCATACCTTCCACAAACCCTGCCACAGGACCTCGACACTTGTGTGTTGAAGAGGCACTTAGAATTAAACAAGAAGCCTGTTTTCTCAAAGTCTTCACGGTTATGAACAATTACTATTTTAAAAATATCTACCCGGTGGAGAGCATTATACTATATAGGAACTATAAAAATATAAAAAGAAATGTAAGGCATGTGCACCATTTGCTTTGGAATTTAAATCACATTTTTCCACAGAAACAACACAGGAGATGGTTAGACTTCCATTGAGGTGACTCCACAAACTTATTTCATGCATATTTAGTTAAGACTCAGTAGTTTTCCTTAATTCCCTAATTCTCAAAGCGATTCTTAATCAGGTTGAGGAGCTAATAGGAAAGTAGTGTGCTAGATAGCTGGGAAAAGCATACTCAATAGTAGGATATAATTTTACAATTAGAAAATGAAAAACTATTTTCCATGATACAAAACAGCTACTATTTTCATTAAACAAATCTAAAAGTCAATAGTAGGTATAACATACACAGCACTATCTGCCAAGCATTGCTCCAATTGCTTTACATATAACTTATTTATCCTTATTATTTAACTTATTTTATTCTTAAAACAACCCTAAGGGGGAGGCACTATCAATATCTCCAGTTTTAAGGTGAGTAAACTAAGGCATAAGGAAATTAAGTCATCTTCCCAATCACACAGCTCCGCAAAGCTTTTTGGCTGGTAGAGATACACAAAAGATATTCTATTTTCTGGATAATCTCATCACCCAACATTCTCACCCTTCTACAAATAGGGATGAAGGTAGAAAGGCACTATGTTAATAGTCATATAGGTGCTTTTTTTGAGCTATACATAGACTAAAATGAAATGATTCATAGTAATGTGGCCCCAAATATTTCCATGCTGTTTATACCACAGATAGGTTCACACAAAGGCCAAAGATACATATACACTAATGTTCACTACAGCAGCGTTTGGATGACTAATGATTGAAAACAATCTAAATATCCATCAATAGGGGACAGGCTAAATATATGTCTTACATTTCTTCTACAAGGAAATGCTGTGTAGTCATTTAAAAGTTTTATACTTACGGATATTGAGAATACCTAATATACAGTATTAAGTGACAAAAGAAAAGTGTAGAACAGCATCTGTATTAGGATTCCATTTGTGAAGGAGAAAGAGGTGGGTATATATTATATGTGTGCTTCATTATGATCAGAAACTTTCTTAAGGATAACCAAGAAATTATTTACAGTGCTTACTTCTGGGAAGTAGGAAATGGAGAAGAGGATCAATAGAGAAGAAAGCAATTTTTCTTTTTACATTATAACCTTCTGTACTGAAGCACATATAGCTTGTTTTAAAATAGCTTAATTAAAAATACAGTATTATAGAGCCTAATCTCATTTTACATATCCAAACAACAGACTGGTATGTAATGATCAGTGGTGAGATGTGTCCCAAATAATGTATTCCTAATAATAGTTAACCTAGAGAAGTTAGTGAATGATTTTATAAACAAGGGTAAAATCAACATCCCTTTAATTAATCCATTAATTCAAAGATAGGAAAAGAAAGGGGGCCTTTAAAACCCAAACAGAAGGTTAAAAAAAAGTATCTTCTAAAGATGATTATTTTTATGAAGGGCTGCATCCCAGAATAATGGAGTTCCCACAGTCTGGAGATCCCCAGAGATGCAAACAACTTTCTTAAAAAACAAGAAGGCACACAACTTACACAACTTGGTAAGAGAAGTAAAAAAAAAAAAAAAAAAACAAGGAAGAACCTTAATGTGATCTTCAAATCAGGTTAGGAGTGTCCTACAGTGTAGGCAAGATATTTTTTTAATGTCATTCTTTTAATTTATACTTTTGTACATTTTACTTTTTATACATATATATTTCCAGTGGTAGCCATGCATTATCCAGAGGTAAATATACAATATTTGGGGAGATTCATGCTCAAAAATGTTTTACTGATAGGATGTGCAATTAAAAATGTTTAGAAACTACTGATGTAGTCAAACAAATTTAATGTAGTGAAGAGGAAAGCATTAAGTGGTCATTCCATGGTCAAGGGATGAAAGTAAAAGTGAAGCAGTCAGTGCACAATGTCTACAATTTTTAGTATTCTTCAACTTTTTCCTGTATCTATTCCAAGACCAAAGCCTGCCATTTTTTAAACAGAGTATTTCCTGAATTTGACCCTTCATAATCATTCTAACCAACCAAATTTTATTAATTGATGCTTCTGGACAGGCCTCCAAGCCTTTCTGTAAGGAGTTCTCCACTGTCATCTTGCACAGAACTGCAAACAGGTCCTTTAAGTGCTCTGACAGCTTCCAACTATCTCCAAAAGTGAAAGTACTTATTATCCATTACTTTAAATATCTTTTCCCACTCTTAAACTGTCCTCTCCCCATAAACCAACTGGAGTTCTTTAAATAAGTAAGAAAAATATATTCCTCATTCCTCAAGGGACTCACCCTACCCTTCACACTCCTGTTATGCAGAATAAACATACTCTACACAATCAAGTCAAGTTCTTTTTCCTCCAGAATTCTCTTCAAGGTTTCCTTTCCTCTGACAGCCTGCCCACCTGTGATTCCTGGGATTTCAGTGTTGGTGGGATCGCGGGTATCATCCTTCTCTTCTCGTCTTTCCAGCAACCCATTAGCATTAGCAGGATTATTGAACAGGCCTCCGTTTGCATTAATATCTCCAATGTTTCTGTGATCTCCGCCCTCAAGACCTTTGATTTGTTTGGGTCCCGCCTCGCTCTTGGGACACTAAGTTTGTTTAGGGCCTGAGTGCAGGGGCCTGGCTGGTTCTCTCCGACGTCAGCTGCTGCGTACGGAAGCCGGCTTAAGCAGGCCGCTCAGGGAACAAGGCCGTGCGGACAGGACTGACCTGGGCGCTTTTCCCCATTGCTCTCAGAGGAGAAACGTCCTGAGCAGGGGACAGAGAGCGAGTATGTGATCCAAGGCAGCGCACAGACACCCCAAAGCACTCCGAAGGGGCCAAAGAAGCAAGTGGGTTACTAGAACTAGGCCTGGCAAGTAAAGGGAGGCGGGTGAACAACTGGATCCCGGACTGAATCCGGGAGAGGCGGGGCGGGGAGGGGACTCGAATGTGGCTGCTTTGGCAGCTCCCCCAGCCCCCGTAGCGGGGGTGACCGTTATTGGACTGGCGGAGAGGAGGAGTTGGGGAATGTCCCCCACTCACCTGGAAGCGGCTGCCACCGGAGGCTCCAGCTAACCTCCTCCCAATTGAAGCCACGTCAGCTCGGGAACCTTACGCGACACCTACCACCGCCGCGCCCCGCCGGGGACTCAACCACTCGCAGTTGGGACGGAAGATGGGATTGGGACATTAACCAATCAAGGCTATCGGCAGGACGTTACCAGGGAGACCAGGCACGCCTTGTTTATAACCAACCTGTCAACAATGATGAAAACCAATCAACGCCAGAAAATGCTCCGCTTCCTCAAAGAAACAGCCAATGGACTCTAAAGAGTGAATGAGGGGCAGGATCAGACAGGAGCAAGTGTCCCGGAAGAAGATCTGGGTAAGCACCGGAAATGCCGAGAGGGCGGGCGTTCTGGGAGAGGTCAGGTGTTTTCGGTGTGAGGTGCGTATGTTGGTTTCCTCCAATTCCTGTGCTTCGTTGCTTGCCACTGACCCAGAGTACGGCTTGGGCTTCTGCGGAGACTTGGGACTGCGGGCACCAGCTGCCGTTAGGATTGTCGAATGAGCTGTGAGAAGAGAGTGGGGATGTCGGCTTTGCTCTTAGAGTCGTAAAATATTAGAGGCGCTTATTGGTCGTGTAGTATAACCTTTTCGTTTTGCTGATGAAAAATGAGAACCGGAGAAGTGAAGTGCCCAAAGTCAGACGGCGACTTAGTGACAGAACTCCGACTAAAACCTAGTGTCAGGATGAAAGAGGATCGCCGATGTCTAAGGACATGAGTGTGAGAGATAGAGAATCGTGGACTACTAGGAAGGTGCCTCTTAGGAAGTGGCCTTTGAGCCAGGCCTTAAGCAGAGGGTGAGATTTGAGGGCTCAGACCCTGGAATGAGAGTTAATAAGGAGCTCCAGCAAGAGACTGAAATCATGTATGCTCTTCTTAAAACCCTAAGGAAAGGGAGGACAGCAGTCAGCTTCCAGTGATCCATCATTTCAGGCACTCTCTGGACAATGAGAATAATTATGTAATTATTAGTTAGAATTTATTGAATCATACTGTGCATTCAGCTAGCCCACTATACGCATCCTCATCCTAGTGATTCCATAACCCTTTCAGGTTCAAGCATCAGCTCAGTAAGGCTTTTCCTGGCTACCCATCTAGAGAAATTGGAGGTCGTTATGCTAGGTGAAATAAGCCAGGCACAGAAAGACAAATATCACGTGTTTTCAGTCATACGTGGGAACTGAAAAAAGTTGATCTCGTGGATGTAGGGAGTAGAATGATAGGTACCAGAGGCTGGAAAATGTATATGTTTTTGGAGAAGGGGAATGAAGAGAGGCTGGTTAGTGGGTACAAACATACAGTTAAGTAGAAGGAATAAGTTCTAATGTTTGATAGTGCAGTAAGGTGACAATAGTTAACAACAATATATTGTATATTTCAAAATAACTAGAAGATTTTTAATGTTCCCAACACAAAGAAGTGATAAATGTTCAAAGTGATCAATATTCTAAATATAGTACACATCGTATGCATGTATCAAAATACCACATGTACCCCATAAATATGTACAAATATTATGTATCAATTTTTAAAATGAAGAAAAATAAATTGCAATCTTCTGTATACACTATACCTCTTTTGTTATATTTCTCCTAAGCATTTTTGCCATGTGACATATATTTTATTTGTTTATTTTCTCTCTCCTCACTAGATTATTAGTTGTGAGAAGGTAGGAATTTTTGTCTCTTCATCTCACCTATATCTCCAGATCCCAGAACAATATAGAGTAGGGCTCTCAATATCTGTCGAATCAATAAAGTATGTATGATTATCCCCATTTTACATGTGAGCCAATAAGACTTCAGAAGATTAATTTGCACAAGGTCACATGGTGAGGAGCAGAGCCAGGATTCGAAGTAGCTATCCAGTGTCAAAACTGCAGCACTTCTATAATACATTATATTTTTATATCTCTTAATGTACTAAACCAGCAAAGCCCTAAGCCTGGATCAGTCCAACCAGTGGTCTTCTCTACTCCTAACTTTGGAGTGCAAAATGTTGCTGGAGACATCAGGACAGTGTCAGTGTCATCAATGTCATGACTACTATACATTCAGTTCCAACTGCACTACATCTTCAGCACACCCCCAAATCCTTGGTGTCTTCAACTTCCTCTCCCATTTCCCACAACAATTACTCAAACGTTTAACACCTTCATCAAGTCCCAACCCCATACCTACTCCTTACATTCACAGCAGATGAACTTGCTTTTCTATGTTAGAGAAAACAGAAACCATCACCTGAGGGTCCTATTGAGTACTCCTTTACACAAACTTTACCCTTCTACATACTTATCTGCTTCCACATTCAGCCTTAGAATTTATCTTTCAGTTTAAGAAGAATAAAACTTTCTTATAGAAGAAGATACTAGAAGTTGTCTGTCTAGTAGGTCTTCTTAAAGCCCCACCTTCTATTCTTGTATGTGCACAGACTGGTCATTCAGTGAGAATTACAGTGAACATTAAGGGAATGAAAGAAGAAAATGGAGTGGAGAGGTTAAAGAGCTAAACTGATCTTTTTTTCAAAGGGCACTGAAGGACTTGAAATAATTTAAAATACAATTTAACAGAAGCAATTTAGGCTCTGAGAGAGTGATCAAGATGATAAAAGATAATTAGGAGTTTACCCAGCAAATTAGAAGGTAAAGAGTAGTAGAGGTAGATGGAGCAACATGTGCATAGACTGTTTGGGAAACTTGAGTGATGTGGCTGAGCAGACAGGCAAAGAGTAGGTCATAAAGTGGTGCATGCCATTTTATGCTAAGGGGTTTGGTTATTCTGAGCTCCAGAGCAGTTAGAGACTACAGGAATCACAGAAGTCTGTAGTCACTCAGGTGTCTCTTAGAGAGTGACCTTTCCCCTAATTAAAAGTATAGTGTGGAAAGGTTGGGGGATAAGAAATGTCACATCCTTTCTTATTACTATTGCCCAATTCCTTCTCCCCTTTTTAAGTTCTTTCCTCATCATCCTCTCTTACCTTCCCCTTTACCAAATGCAAACTTATCCCAAAAGTTTCATGCAGCCTTATTTGTAAATGCATTCTTCATACGTAATATGATATCTTCAACATAGTGTATGCCCAATAAATGTTTGTTACACTTAAAAAAATTATAAGTGCATTGTATAACTCTACACATAAATCTTAGAGAAGAAAATTTTCTTAAAATATAACTTCAGAATATATACATTATATATGAAAATATAAAATCACATCAATCACAGTGATCATTGCAGAAAAAAATTTCACAAAATTCAACACCCATTCATGATTTTTAAAAAAACTCAGAGAACTAGGAATAGAAGGAAACCTACTCAATGAAGGACATCTACCAATAAAACTATAGCTAACATTATTAATGGTGAGAAACTAGATTATTTCCCCCTAAAATCAGGAACAAGGTAAGGGTGTCCCCTCTTACCACTCCTATTCAACATTGTACCAAAATTCCTTCCTAATGTAAGACAAGAAAGGGAAATAAAATATATACATATTGGGAAGGAATAAATAAAACTGTCATAAATGACATGATTATTTATGTAGAAAAATGCTTAAAAATAAACAAAAACCAAAACCTTCTAGAACTAATAAGCAATTTTAGCAAGATTTCAGGATAAAAGGTTAATATATGAAAGTTAATTGCTTTCCTACATACCATTGGAATTTGAAATTTAAAACAATACAATTTACATGAGTGCCAAAAAATAAAATAAAGAAAAAATACTTAGGCATAAATATAACAAAATATGTGCAGGATCTATATGGAGGAAACTAGCAAACCTCTGATGAAAGAAATTAAAAATCTAAATAAATGGAGAAATATTCCATAGTCATAGAAAGATAGAAAGATTCAATATTATTAAAAGGTCAGTTTTTCCCGATTTGATCTGTATATTCAAAGTGATCCCAATCAAAATCCCAGTAAGTTATTTTGTGGATATTGACAAACTAATCCTGAAGTTTATATGAAAAGGTAAAAGACCCAGAATAACCAAAAGAAGACTGAAGAAAAACAAAATTGAAGGACTGACATTACCCAAAGTCAAGACTTACTCTAAAGCTACAGTAATCAAGACAGCTTGGTATTGGCAAAAGAATAGAGAAATGTATCAATAGAACAGAATAGAAAGCCCAAAAATAGATTCAGATAAATATAGCCGACTAATCTTTGACAAAGGAGCAAAGGCAATTCAATGAAGAAAAGATAGTTTTTTCAAGAAATGGTGCTGGAACAATTGAACATTCATATGCAAAAAATGACACAGACCTTACACTTTTTACAAAAATTGCCTTAAGATGGATCTTAAGACCTAAATGTAAAATGCAAAACTATAAAATGTCCAGAAGATAATATGTGAGAAAATCTAGATAACCTTGGTTTGACAATGACTTTTCAGATACAACACCAAAAGCATGAGAGAGCGGGGGCGGGGGGGAACCTGATAAGTTAGACTTAATTAAAATGAAAAGCTTCTTCTCTACAAAAGGCACTGCTAAGAGTACAAAACAGCAAGGCACAGACTGGGAGAAATTGCAAAACATCTATTTGAGAAAGGACTGATATCCAAAATATACAAAGGACTCCTAGAACTCAAAAATTTAAATTAAAAAAATTCTTAAATGGGCAAAAGATCTGAACTAAAGAAGATATACAGATGGCAAATAAACGTGAAAAGATGTTCAACATATGTTACTAGGAAATTGCAAAGTAAAGGAACAATGAGATATCACTACATATTTATCAGAATGGCAAATATCGACTGACATCAACTGCTGGCAAGGATATGGAGCAACAGGAACTCATATTTATTGCTAGTAGGAATGCAAAATGGTAAAACCACTTTGGAAGAAAGTTTGGCAATTTCTCACAAAGCTAAACACAAATTTACCATATGATCCAGCAATCATGCTCCTAGATATTTATCCAAATCAGTGAAAACGTATGTCTACACAAAAATTTGCACATGATTGTTTATAGCAGCTTTATTCATAATTACCAAAACTTGGAAGCATCAAAATATCTTTCAATAAGTGAATGGCTAAACTCTGGTATATTTCATACAATGGAATATCATTTGGTGATAAAAAGAATGGAGTTATCAAGTCATGAAAAGACAAAGAGGAACCTTAAATGCATATTGCCAAGTGAAAGAAACCAATCTGAAAAGGCTGCATACTCTATGATCCAACAATATGATATTCTGAAAGAGGCAAAACTATGGAAACAGTAAAAAGATCAGTGGTTGACATGGTGAGGTTGAGAGATGTAGTTTAATTATGATTACTTTTGTCATTACTATTAATACTTTTCTTTCTCCATATTTACTCTAGCCAAAGCTGTTGCTTACAAAAGTAAAAGTACTGCATGACAGATTATTTTCTGGGGAGCTTGATAGGGCCTGTGAAGAGAAAGAGGGCGAAGCCAGGGTGAGCAATCAAGTGGTGGTGCCATGTTAGCACAACTGAAACTAATAGCCCAGTTACAGCCACAGAGCCAGGGCAGCCCTTCCAGAGCCTGACAGGAGCCAGAGCTTGGAACATCTTCTGCAGACTCTCCAAGACTTCTGATGGAAGTCAAGTAACAACAGAATGTTGCTGTGTATCAACTGCAGCTGTTCAGAACTGAGGCACCCAGCAGACTGCATTAATACCTAAAACTGCTCCCTAATGATGTGGAGATCTCTTGAGAAGCTGATCTCCATGAATTACTTTTTAATACAGTCATTAAGTAAAAATCCTCATTAATCAGGATTCTTTAGGGGTGAAGAAGAGTCTTAATTATGAGATGTGGATTTTGTATAAAAATATCTCTGTAAACTTGTCCTGCTCTGAGTCCTTATCTGTTGTATATTCATACATCATCAAAAATCTCAGAAGATCCAGAGTATAACAAATACCACATAGTCAAAACAACAACAAAAAAAATGATCATTCTTTTGAAATCCCTGGCCCTCATAAGCAGGACAACCAAAAAGCTGGCAGGCTACTAGCATCTAAGCCCCACTCCCATGCTTGTGCCGTAGACTATCCACTAGAGTTGGGGCTGGTACTGGACAGGAAGCAATAGCAGAGGCCGGAGATGATTGCTATCAGCAATACAGAGGAAATGCACACTCAGGAAGGAGTTAGGGAGGGGAGGACTGGAAGAGCAAATAATCGGATCTCCTCTGACCTGGACTCCTGATGTGCTGGGGCACAGATGTAGCAGTCAGCTGAAGCTGCGTTTTTCCTTCCTGGCTGGCTTCCATCCTGGCTGGCTTTCCTTCCTGCTGAGCCCTGCCAATAAGGCTGAATCTGACATCTCTCTAAAGTACCAGAGCACTAGGGACAAAAAAACAGGGCTGGGTTGGTGGTCACAACCAGGTCCCAGGATCTATAAAAGACAGCAGAGACATCACAGGGTATAGGAAAGGAAAACTAGTAGCAGAGAGAAGAATTTGGGGGAGGAAATTTGAACCATGATAGAGCATAATTACAAGGTAATTAAGGGAGAAAAGGAAGGGGGTCATGGATCTTACCTATAGGACTCTGGAGTCCAGGACTAAAGGCAGGGGAATTCAAAGTGGAAGGAAAGGACCTCTGGTGAGAAAATCAATCACAATCTCTTGAGAATAGAACCTGTATTGTCATACATACTTAGACCACCTCCGTGCCCCCTTATGTTATCTCTGTATCTCCCTAAGCTTCCCTGTATCCTTAAACTCATCTCTATTTTTTTTTCAATTTCCTGCAGTAGAATTCAGTAGTTTTGTTCTTACGATGGTCAAATAGTTGTCATCAAATAGTGAGTTCATTGTGACTGCCTGGGAACAGAAAATTCCACTGCCTTCTTAGGAACAATGCAGCTCTATCAGTGAGGGCCACAAAGAGATTTACTTATCAAGCTGCTCCTGGCTCCTGTTAGCTACCTCTCACCAGAGCAACATGTCTATATTCCTGCACCCACGGGAGCACCTGAAAAATGGATCATGGACCACCCCCCCCATAATACTTCCTCTGATTCAACTCAAATGCTCAGACTCATATCGGACATCATATTAGATATTGCCATTTGGCTGCTTTCCCAGAAACATTATGAGATTTGTAGACATTTAGGGAATGTTAAGCTCATGCTGCTAGGCCCTGTGTCATTCACGTATATGTAGATTATACCCTTTATCCTCATTAGTAAGAGGTGAAGCCAGGATTCACATTTAGACATTCTGACATGTAAACACAACACTGCACTGCCCCGTGTTCTGCTCACTGCCCATCTGGCTCACTCTCCAGCCTCTGTGATCTCTTCCTTCTCTTTTTCATGTGCAGTGGAACTCTCCAGAGAGGGATTACTATTGTACAGGGCAGCAAGCTCAGCATTTTGGAAGTTAGATAGTCCTGAGGACACTTGGTAGCAGCCTTAGGACTGTAGCTACAGGAAACAATGGTACAACTAGCTCCACAGTGAGTTCTCTCTGAAAACTAGGGGAAAGGAGTTCACTTGTCAGGCATTGTTGCAGGACCTACTGGGTACCAGACATATAAACTAGCACTCTATTGGACATAATAAAGTAGAAAATTTTGTCTTTATCTTTATGATGTTTTCAATACAATTATAGATGTGCTACTTATATACACAAAATACCTTAAAATAATTAGTACGCAGCATGGTAAGTTCAAAGGAATAACATATATTGTACATAGGCTCAAAGTTGAACACTGAAGGATTGATCAGTGTGTTATGTGTCATGGTTCTAAGCTGGCTGAGACCTGGGAGGTTTACTGAGTTCAGACACAGCCCCAGCTCAGAAGTCCCCATGAAGCTAGGGAGCCAGGCATGAAATGCTGAAAGCCTTGACAGGCAAAGTGCTGGGGAAGGCTCAGACAGATGGGTGTCTATGCTCAGATCCCTATACTATCTTCATTTTTCAAAGGGGATGGAAACATTACTGTCATAACTGATAAATCTGGAGATTTGCATGTAAAGCAGATATTGTGAGAAAGTCTATACAGTCCCTAATGTCGCTTGTCCTAGGTGTGTCCTGCTCAATGAACTCCCCTTGATCTTTATCAAAGGATCATTTCTTTAACAATTAAGATATTTTCTCCATTTACTATTTTAGAGTACTAAGCATGTTGTTTAGGAAGGTGTATTCAACTTAGAGTCAAAACAAAGTTGTTAACAAGTTTTGTATAACTAGCAGTTTACAGCCTCTCTTCTGATCCCAGAAGAAAATGCAGCCTAAATCTCTGTCTCCTGCCTTATTCCTTTTTCTCTCCAGTTACTAACCTTCTCATTCCTCTTCTTCACACAAATTTTAGTTCTGCTGACAGGCACAAGAAATACGGGCTGATTAATATGAATGAAGGCTGCATAATTCATAGACCTAGTAATAAGATACCTTATGGGAGTTCTGTAGGAAACAGGTATTGAATCTCCCAACCCTGGGAAACTCTTTTCCATTAAGATATATGATTTCTTTTTTATGCCTGTGTAGCACTGAGAGGTGTATATTCTAGACGTGGCCATCTAGGCCATCAACTCTTTCGTCTACTGTATGTCACATAGGGGCATTCTATGAAGCCAATTTATTCCTTCCATATTTAATAATTTAATTTATTTTATTAGTCATTCTATTCTGCTTATTGTTCATTCTTGTGAGTCTATTATATGACCATTCAGAGCACTTAAAATTGTTTGGATCTCTTAATGGCAGGGCAAGTCCACTTTTGCATGTGTGCTAGCTAAATCCACACTCAACAAATAGTTACTGAATGCCTCCTTCATGATAAACTGGTTAAACAGAGACAGTATTTTGTTCCCTCTGCCTGGAACACTCCCCTTCTACTCCTTTAACTGGTCAGATCATCCTTCAGTTCACTTCTTTGAGGGGCTTCCTCTGACCATCTCCAGGACTAAGTTAGTGACTCTCATGTACATACCACTCCTTGCAAAATAACAGTCAGCACACTTTAAATCATTTATTTGTTTAATGTTTATCTCTTCCACTGGAATGAAAGCTCCATTAGCAGAGACTCTTATCTGTTTTCTGCATCTAGTACAATGTCTTTTACAGTATAAATGCTTGTTGGTATTCACTGAATGAATAGATTTATCTTAGAGTTTAACATTTCTGACATAATAGACACTTGGTCAAATACTGAGAACTCAGTCATTTAGCAATTATTAACTGAGTATCTCAGAGTGCATAATGAGAGGATTTTAAAAAGTTATAGGGCACCATTCCAGCCCTCAAGAGGGCTTCTATAAAGTGGATGACCCATTTGCATACAAACAATTAAATACCTACACAAATCCCAAGTACCAAAAGAGTGAGTGGGTGAATAAATGAATGATTAAATGAAATGAATAGGTGTTTTATTTTAGACTTATATAGACTCAGGTTCAACTTTGGACAAGTTAATGTCTCTCAGCTTTAATTTTTATATCTGTTCTATTTTGAAATTCCCCAAATGATTCTTTCATTTCTTTTAAGTTCTGTTATATACTTTATTATGTTGTCTATCTCCTTACCAACTTTTTTATTTTTTCATTCATGCCCTGAAATATTTTTTGGTTCGTTTGTGTTGAGGTTTTCAACTTCCTTTCAATCTCTTTCATCTTATTTGCCATACATATTCTTTTTTTTTTTTTTTTGAGACCTAGAGTGCTATGGCGTTAGCCTAGCTCACAGCAACCTCAAACTCCTGGGCTCAAGTGATTCTCCTGCCTCAGCCTCCTGAGTAGCTGGGACTACAGGCATGCGCCACCATGCCTGGCTAATTTTTTCTATATATTTTTAGTTGTCCGATTAATTTCTTTCTATTTTTAGTAGAGACGGGGTCTTGCTCTTGCTCAGGCTCATCTCGAACTCCTGAGCTCAAACAATCCGCCCGCCTCGGCCTCCCAGAGTGCTAGGATTACAAGCGTGAGCCACCATGCCCGGCCTGCCATACATATTCTGAATTCCATTTCTGACATTTTGACAATTTCCTTTTGGTTGGGGTTCCTTGCTGTGGATCTATTGTGATCCTTTGGGGGTGTCAAACTAGCTTGTGTTTTCATGTTGCCAGAGTTCTTTTGCTAGTTTCTTCCCGTCTGAAATCTCTTCTCTCAGCTCAGGGCAGACAGGTTTGTGTTCTTTGCTGGGAACTCTCCTACGTAGTGAAAAGGAGAGCTCCCTAGATGGCACTTTTGTGTCCTACTCTGGAGGATTGACCTGGCAAGAGACGACAGGCAGATGCACCGAGAGCCTGTAATGCAGCTGTTCTGTGCCGTCCTGTTCCTCTGTGATTGTCACAGTCCTAGTCGGTGCTGGATGATCTTTGTGCATAGTGGTGGGTTCTTCCCCAGGCTGCTGTTGGAAGCTGCGGCAGGGGGCTGGCTGGCATTGTGAGGAGATTGCTCTTCCCAGGTGTCCCTGCGGGACAGGAGACCAGGCAAGGCTATCTAGGTGGTGGTCATGTGTCAGGGCTGTGGGCATTAGCTCCACCTGGGTCCTGGTGTAATGGCAGCATGTGGCTAGTGGTCTGTGGCAGAGCATTGGACTGCATGGGTGGGTCCTGCTAGGTGGTGGATGGGAGCCTCCAGGTGGGGCGGCTGGGCCAGGCAACAGCACTGGAGCCCCAGTGGGCCTCAGGGAAGTGGCTGCAGGGCTCAATGGCTGGGGCTCTCTCCCAGCGCAGGTCCCACTGAGGCAGTTGCCATGGGGTTTCTCTGGCGGCTTCGGCAGCAGCAGCACCTGTTCGCCTGTTCTGTTTGAATCCCCAGTGGAATGAGGGGCCATGGGTTCCCAGTCACTGGGGTGCAGGGGAGCATCTGCTCTCCCTGCTCCCTTCCTGGCCTGGCAGAGGTGGATGCAGCAAAGCTGAGCCCTGTGTAGGCCAGGTGCTCTTGACCCCAGAGTTCAGAATGGCATCAGTTGCAGCGACCTGAACAGAAGCCACTGGGTCCCTGCTGTGCCTGCTCTCTGGTGCAAGGTCACTGCACAGTCTCCAAGCCGCTCCCTGATAGTCTGGACGTGTGGGTGGCAGTGTCTGCAGGGGGAGTATGGAGCTCTGCGGTTCTCTCCTATCCTTTTCTACTGTGGCTGCCTCCCCCAGGTACCTTCCCATCTTGCTGAGTAGATAACCCCATTTCCCTCTCCTTTACTCTGAATGTCTCTCTTGCTTCTCTGATGATTTACAATGCTCTCTCCAAGAAGGTCTATCTGTAAGTGGGTATCTACTTGCAACTTTCGATCCTCTCCTTGAGAGCGAAGTGCACAGGCTGCTTCCAGTCTCCCATCTTGGCCTGATCCTACATCTGTAAAATGGATATTATAAATATTCCCATCTAATAGGATTATTGTTAGGATTAAAGGAGATGACCATAAAATTCTTAGCACAGAATATGGTACATATCTCATAATAAATGTTAACTATTATTTATTGGTATAATAGTATTGTTATTATCATTAGGTTCGTGGGAAGGGTCAAGGTGGGATGATTTGGTGAAATTTCTCTGAATAGCATACCCTTACATTCTCAATAGGCTAAGGAGGGGACCAACTGTAAAAGACTAATGCTGAAATGATTATCTTTGATTGGCAGTTCTCAAACATTTGGTTTTCAGGACCCTCTAATACACTTAAATATTAATGAGGACCCCATAGAATTTTTGTGTAAGTGAGTTATATCCAGTGATGTGATGGAAAGTGTTTAACAACCAGGAGAAATATTTCTCCAGGGGAAAATTTTGGGTTTGTAGCATTTGCTGATTTCTGTGATATAACCATTCCCATCATGCCTAATTTCAAGTTATCAATATGCTGTCATTGAATTTGGAGAGATGTGCAGGAACACACACACACACACACACACACACACACACACACACAATTTCCCCCATACAGATACAATAGACATATTACTTTTGTTTTAAATATGATTTATTTAATATAAGCTTATTTTTTTAATTAACCAAAGCCCATACTTTATTCAGATTTTCTTAGTTTTTATCTAATGTCTTTTTTTCTGTCCCAGGATTCCAACCATGATACCATTTAGTCATGATGTGTCCTGTTAAATAAAATCTCTGGGAGACCATTGATTTGGACTAGGCTCCTGCACTAAGCCTAACAGGCCAAACCAATATAAAGTTCAGTAGCTGAGCGTTAGTTAATTGCAGGAGGCTGTGTAATCAATTAACCGATTAAGCTGTAACCAATTAAGTTGTCTCTACACCACACTTCTGTGTCATATAAATATTGTCAGATCATGTTATTGGTGGGAGTTCTTTGAACATGCTCTAGTTTAGAAGGCTGCTTAATTCATGAGTCATTTTTTTATTTTGCTTTGCTTTGTTTTGTTTTTCTTTGCTCAAAAGATAAATTCAGTTAAAATTTGAACTTGTCTAAGGTTTTTGCCATTTAATACTCCTTAGGTTCCTCTTAGCTGTGACAGTTTTGAGGAGTACTAGTCAGACATCTGTAGAATGTCCCTTAATTGGGGACATTAATTGTCTGATATCTTCCTCATGATTAGACTAAGGTTATAGGTTTTCGGGAGAAAGACCACAGAGGTAAAGACACATTGTTTTCATATCCTGTCAAGTGTACCCCCTTTTTTTTGATGAGGAAACAGGCTCAGAGAGGGGCAGTGACCTGCCCAAGTCTCTAGAAAGAGCTGGTGCCCATTTGATTCTGGCTCTGCCTGGTCCCCAAGTCCATGTTCCTTTATATATAATTTATTTTTAATGAACAACTAGCTTCTAATATTTCTGAAAATTTTAACAATCAGTTTTGGTAAAAACCAGTATAAAAAGCCTCCAGCATGCCACTATTTATATCTCTTGGTATTTATCATATTAGAATGAAAACAAAAATATTAAAAATGTTGATTGATTAAAAAGTAATTACATGTTAACATAGAGAAACATTTTTAATGAAAAACAATTATATTTTCCAAAACAAGTTTTAAAGAAAAGAGTGTCATTGTTTTACATCTTTGCAAAGCTTTTTAGTAGCTGGCTTGGGGGAAGACAGCTGGATTCTCATGTCTGCATCTGCATTCATTCTGTTGTGCTAGGTTGTTTTGTTTAAGGCATATGAAGAAACTCCAGCTTCACACAAATAATTGGAAAAGAGAGGAACATTAGCCTTTTCAGATAATTGTGGATATTCTTTCCAACCCCAAACTCAACAAGCAGTAGTTTCTCAACCCTAGCTGCAAATTAAAATCACCTGAGGTGCCTTAAAAATGCATTGATCCTGGTCCCCACCCTAGAATAATTAAATTAGATGTCATAGCAATCATAATTTTAAAAGTACCCTAGGTCAGTTCTTCTTAAAATTTAATGTAAATATGAATCACTTAAGGATCTTATTCAAGTGCAGATTCTGATTTAGTATACCTGGAGTAGCACCTGAGATTTTTGCCTTTCTAACAGCTTCAAGGTGATGCCCAAACTGCTGGCCCAAGGACCACACTTAGACTAGCAAGATTCTGGTGATTCTTAGAGGCAAATGGGATTGAGAACCCAAGCAAAGAAGAGCTTGCTAAGGGTTAATTATCATTGGGTTCAGGTTTGCAGTAGGAAAGTGCAAAACAGTCAAGAAGAGAAAACTAGAGACTTAAGACACTTTGGAGCTGTCAATAGGTGGGTTAAGTCTATTTTATAATTAAAAGTGAGTTAATAACAAGAGGAGGTTCTTTCCAGAACTTTTTACATAAGAACTTTGAATCTCTGTCTACATCACTGTGGTGGATGATTAGCTATGACATATAAGGGCAGATCCAGACTTTTGAAGTCAGTGGACCAAGCTGAATATAAGGCAATTTTAGAGGGTGTAAAAAGATATTGGGTGTGTTAACTAGAAATTGACATTCCAAATGAGAAGATATCTTTTTGTCTTATTCAGAATTAAACACTATTAAGTATTCCAAAACTTTTTCACCCATTGAATTCTCAACTCTGAGTAACTTCTCTTGATCATACTCTTGGTAGTTCTGCAGACCTTTCCCCAGTCTAAACTTGCTCTTTCTCCACCAAACCACTATTCACTTTCTTAGGCCCACCCCCAAATTTTCTGGCCTCTGTACTTACAGAAAGTTAATCTCTTGGTTTTCTCTGAATCCTGTCACACCCCTTTGATAACTAGCAGGCTAGTGTCATTATTGTCTCCTCTTATATTTCTCTCTCCCTCTAGAGAAACAGCTTATCGAGAGACATTTGTTACTTTCTTTGAATTTCCAGCACCTGGCACAGTGCTGGACAAGACAGGTACTCAAAAATGTTTGAGAAATGATGGTGAAATTAACAAATGTTGGAGAATCTAAAGAGAACAGCCAATAAAAATGAAAACAATGTTCATGAGGAAAGAAAAAGAAGAGTGGGCATTGTTTAGCCTAAAGAAAATAATGAGGCATTTACCAGTCTTCAAATAGAGTTTGTAATGAATTATTATAAGCAAAAAGATGCTAATCCTGGAGTCACTTTTACATATGTAAAAATTCACCAAACTGTACACTATAAGTGCATTTTATGTATGACATCCCTTAATCTGAAAGAACAATAAAGAAAGAGAGAAAGAAAGAAGGAAGAAAGGAAGGAAAGAAGAAAGAAAGGAAGGAAAGAAAGATGGAAGGAAGGAAGAAAGGAGAAAGAAAGAAAAAAAGAAAGAGAGAAAAACTACTCTAGGTTACATACAGACTTTTCCATAGCATCATTCAATGATAGAAAATAGTGGTGTGATGCCTACACAATTCTAAGGAAAAGAGTGACCCTAAAGTGTGAGTCTAAACTGTTAAGTTGTCCTTTAACTATAAAAGCCAGATAGCCATTTTTAAATATATAAAAATTCAAGAAATACAATATTCATGAACCTTCCTTGATAAAATCTTGACCACAAAATCCAGTCAACTAAGAGGTGAATCAAAATACTTAGAAATTGAGAAGAAATGATAAAAGACTAGTCGTGAGTACTGAATTCTATTTCAATATAAAATGGAGACTGAGGGCCCGACGCGGTGGCTCACGCCTGTAATCCTAGCACTCTGGGAGGCTGAGGCGGGTGGATCGCTCAAGGTCAGGAGTTCGAGACCAGCCTGAGCAAGAGCAAGACC
>NW_012133858.1:3275257-3277876 GCF_000956105.1 Propithecus coquereli
GAAGGAAGGAAAGAAGGAAAGAAGGAAAGAAAGAAAGAAAGAAGGAAGGAAGAAAGAAAAGAAAGAAAGAAAGAAGGAAGGAAGGAAGGAAGGAAAGAAAGCGCGTGCAAGGGAGAGAGACTTTGGGTAAAGGAGATAATAGCCTTTATACATAGTAGCCCTACTGGTTGGAGGAAGAAGGCACAAGGATCTGAACATAAATTCATAAATTCCTGGGCCTAGTTCCAAGTTTTTTTATCTGGCAGCAACAAGGCACAGTGAAGGAGACTAAGAGGAAGAAAATGATAGCACACTCTCATCACATTTACACACGCAGTCTCTTTGTGCACTTGAAGGCGCTCACACAGATGCCTTGAGTATCCCACGCCCTCTGCCCGCACAGAGACCACCCCTTACCTCCCTACCATCTTTTGTCCTTCCCTGTTTCTGGTTCTCCCTATTACTCCAGTGTCTCTCCCCTGGACAACAGCAAAATCCCTCCATCTCTGTCTCTTGGTGTCAACAGGCAATCTCTAGCTTTGCCATTACCATGGAAGCTTTGGGGCATCAGGAAGAAGGAAGAGGAGGAGGGGTGGGGCAGGCTTTGATTGGCCAGTGGCTGCCAAACCTTGGTGCAGAAAAGGACTCAGCTGGGAAAAGAGGAGGCAGAAAGGGCACAAGACAGGAAACAAAAGTGAAACTTCTGTTGCATGTTGCTTTGACTGGAGAATGCATCAGAAGAGCGGGGAAATCTGAGTTTGTCATTGTCAGCACCCTGCTGCTAGAATGTTGAGTCCTAGGCCAAGTCTCTGAACACTTCACTCGGTGTCTTCCCATTCAAACATTAAAGTGACTTTAATGACAAGCAAAATCACTATGTCTCAGTGTCCCAGTTTCTTCATCAGCACAAAGGGGATAATCATAGCTGGAAGGAGGATATGTGAAATGATAGATGAGAAAGCTTTTTAAAACATTCTAGAGAGATGCAGGGATCACAGTATTATATGTGAGGTCTCTTGCCTCTCTGAAAAGATAGACAAAATTTTTCTGTGCTAAGAATATGAAAGAAATGTGAGGTGGAGGATACCTATAGAGTGACTATAGAAAATGAGGGGGAAAGCAGAAGTCGGGAAAGACACACCATGCCCTAGATACTTTCTCACGGCATTAAGCTGTGACAATCATTGGGTTCACCTCACTTATTTCCTGTAGAGATGTTTCTTCATTGTTCGCGGTTCACTGTCTTTAAACCTGCTGTTTGATACATTATTTTTGTGTTTTCCAGGTGGAAGGATAACTATGGTCCCTGTTACTCTATCTTGGATGAAATGGTTGTTGTCTTAAACTACTAAGTTTTAGGGTGGTTTGTGACACAGCAATAACCAACTGATAGTGAAATTGATAGCTAGATATGGGATGTTTCAATGAAAAAAAAATCCTATAATTGTGCCACGAGTTTTGTGATCACGTAGCAGGCATAGGCTGGAAGAATTTTCAAGGATATTAGAAAACTGACAACTCTTTACAGAAAAAATCCGTAAAAAAAAAAAAGAAGAAAAAAAAAGAAAAGAAAACTGACAACTCATATTATGAAGTGGTGAAACTATTTATAAACCTATCACCTGCAGAAACTTGGCACAGTGAAAATTTATTTAGTGAACTTCAGCATATAAGCAATGAGACTTTCAGAAAAAAATATCTTACTAGGTGTAAGGAACTGTAAGAAAATGATGAGCTAATGAGAGAAAAGGCCAGTCTGCAAGCATGAGGGAAATCAAGAACTTCTTCGAACTAAATGATAACAGAGAAACAAGCTATCAAAACCTATGGGATACAGCAAAAGCATTTCTGAGAGGAAAACTAATAGCAATAAATGCTCATATCCAGAAAACAGAAAGAAATATAAATGTTATTAGAATTTTAAAAATAAATAAAACAAAAGCAGGAGAAAGAAGGTTAGAAACCATGAGTGTGCTAATTTCCTTAATGTTACAGCAATCAATAGATACTATCTAAAGTTGAAACGTTTAATTAAAAAATACTTACAGGGGGAAAACGTTGCTGTCCAGTTGTTTCCCTGTCTTCCCAGAGAATTAAACCAGAGGATGGACTTTGAATACCTTTGAGTTCCATTAGATATTAAGAACTATCTTCTTGAAACAAAGTTGATTGAGGACTATTCTTTCTCTAGAATTAAGATAAGCAACAATATCTGCATTAGATGTTTCAAAGGTTAGGTAACCATCTGTCTGCAGTTTAGAAATGAGACCAGAGGAATATTAAGGCCCCTATAAGTTGTATGTTCCTGATGTGTGTCAGAAAGGAGAAAAGGAGTAATAGATCCTCTCAGCGCCTCTGCAGCCCACCCACTAGCCCTGGGCTCTGGTGTTTACCCCACTATCATCATCAAACGACTGCTGAGAGCAAACTAACATGAAAGAAAGTGGAACCAGCCAGCCGGCATAGCCCCAGGGAATGCAGGAGAGAGCGAGAAAATGAGCCCAAACCCATTCCCAGATCCTCAGGGTTAAGATTGAGAGAGAAAGAGAGGGAGAAAGAAAGAAAAGAAAAGAAAAGAAAAGAAAAGAAAAGAAAAGAAAGAAAAGAAAAGAAAAGAAAAGAAAAGAAAAGAAAAGAAAA
>NW_012133858.1:3277926-3296955 GCF_000956105.1 Propithecus coquereli
AAGGAAGAGCTAACCAACCCCAATCCAAATAGAAGAAAAGAAATAACTAAGATCAAAGCACAATTAAATGAAATCGAGAACAAGAGAACTATACGCAAGATCAACAAAACCAAAAGCTGGTTTTTTGAAAAGATAAACAAAATTGACACCCCACTGGCTAGATTAACTAAAATCCAAAGGGAAAGGTCTCTAATAAACTCAATCAAAAATGAAAAAGGAGAGATCACAACAGATGCAAGCATAATTTAAAGGGAATTTAGAGGGGCCAGGACAAGTTTAGAAAACAACATTGCTTAGCTCCCATCCAACTTGGTAAAAGATTCCCAATGTCAAAATCAAGATTATTTACTTTTAATATATTATTGATATAACTGGATTTAAATCTATCCTTTTTCTAGTTGTTTTATGATTTCATTTTATCTTTATTATCTCTTTTATTTTTTATTTTTTTTAGAGACAGGGTCTTGCTCTGCTGCTCAGGCTGGAGTGCAGTGCGTGATGATAGCTCACTGCAGCCTCAAACTGCTGGGCTCCAGTGATCCTCTCCCATCAGCCTCCCAAGTAGCTGGGACTACAGGCACATGCTACCATGCCCAGCTAATTTTTAATTCTTTGTAGAGACGCTATCTTACTATGTTGCTCAGGCTGGTCTTGAACTTCTGGCCTCAAGTGATCCTCCTGCTTTGGCCTCTCAAAGTGCTGGAATTATAGACATGATCCACTGTGCTCCACCTTCACGATCATCTTATACCTGTTTTTTTATTATTGTTTTAGTGGTTGCTCTAGGGTTTGCAATGCACGTACACAACTCATCATAGTCTACCCCAAAATATTATACTTCTTCATTTATAGTTTAAAAATCTTAACAATTCCATTTCCTTTCTTCCATTTTTTTGGCCTGCTGCTATCATGCAATTTACTTCTATACACGTAATAAACTGCACAGGGAATCGTTACTAATTTGTCAACTATTAATAACTTTTAAATTTGTTAAAAATAAGAAAAAACATTTATGTTTACTGTCATTTTTTATCACTTCTTCACTCTTTCTTTGTATAGATCGAATTTCCGTCATGTATCCTATTCCTTTTGTCTGAGGAGCTTCCTCTAGCGTTTCTTATAGTGCAGAACTGCTGCCAGTGAATATGATCAGCTTTGTTTTTCTGGAAAAATATTTTGCCTTCATTTTCTGAAAGACATTCTTTCTGTAAATGAAATTCTGGGTTGATAATTTTTTTTCTCCAGCATTCATTCTAGAGATATCTTCCATTATCTTCTAGTTTCTGATGAAAAAAGTCTACTGAAATTCTTATCTTTGTTTCTGTGTATGTAAGTTTTCTTTTTTCTCTGCTTTCATGATTTTCTTTTTGATTCAAATCAGTGTGAACATTATGTATTTGGGTGTTCTTACAATTTTTATATTATTTTCTGTTATTCATCCTGCTCAGGGTTCTATGAGATTCTTGGATCTGTAGTTTAATTTTCAAAAATCATTGGCCATTTTTACTATACTTATTTCTGTTTCATTTCTCTTTCTTCTATTTCTGGGACTCCTTTTCATTCTTTTTTGCTTTCCTCTTGTTATTTCTGTTTGGAAAATTTCTATTGATCTTTTGTCAAGTTTATCTCTTCTTCACTCAATTGTGTCTTGTTTGCTAATTAACTCATCAAAGGAATCCTTAACCTCTAATATTGCGACTTTTATTTCTAGCATTTCCAGTTATCTTTTTAAAAAATAGTTTCTATGTCTGTAAAATTCCTCATCTGTTCATGCATGTTATCAACTTTTACATTCTATCTTTACGTTATATCAGTATCAGATTAACATATTAAATAAGTTAAGGTCCTTTCTGTGAGTTCCAATATCTGAGTCTTCTCTGAATCTTGTTTTCCTCTTGACAAAAGGTTCCTTTTCTTCTCTAGCACTTTTATGTCTCAATTTTTTGACTAAATATCAGACATCATGTATAGAAGAACATAAAAAGACTGAGGTAGATGCTACTTAGGCCATATGGACATGCCTTTTTTAATATCTGACAGTGTGGAGGTGTTGTATGATAATTTGGTTTTTGTCCCAGTTTCCTGGTATAGAGCTTCTAAACTTTTGAAATAGGATTCTTGAGTAATATTAGTGTCTTTGTTCTTTATAATGGGTCCTTGGACCATACCTGAGTTTATGCCCAGGAGATGACTTAGGAGGGGGGCTGAGTCATGTCAGAAAGACCAATCATGTGATTAGAGAGTCGGGGCTTTGAGCCCCACGGTATCAGTCTTATCTCCAGGGAGGGTAGTGCGGCTGGAGATGTAAGTTCAATTACATGATCAATGATTCAATCAATCATACCTATGAAATGAAACTCCGATAAAACCCTGAATATCAATGCTCACTTGAGCTTCCTGGTTGGTGAGCACATCGATGTACCAGGAGCATGATGCATACTGATTCCACAGGGAATGGGCACAGAACCCCACATTTGGGACCTTCCCAGACCTTGCCCTAAGTGTTCTTTATATGGCTGGTGCTGATTTGTATCCTTCATAATAAAACAGTAATCATAGGGTAGTGCTTTCCTGAGTTTTTTGAGTCTTTCAGTGAATTATCAAACTTGATGGGGTTGTGGGAACTCCCAAATTTGTAGCCAGTTGGTCAGAAGTGTAGGATCCTGAACTTGTGGCTAGCATTTGAAGTGAGTGCATTTTTGCTGGAGACTGTGCTCTTAGCTTGTGGGGTCTGCATGAACTCTAGGTTGATATCATCAGAATTGCATTGTAGTATCACAGGGGAGTCAAACTTGTCCACTTAGCTAGGTTTGGATTATCTTTTTATCTTTAGCGCACCATAGGCTTCAAATTTCTTTACTTTTTAACTATTACCTTGTGCTTAGAGTGAGATTTGGAAGCTTGGCTTTCTGTGTTCTTGCCCCTCCCTTTCAGCCGTTTCTGTATGCTTTTGTCACAGAGGTCTCTCTCCATGCACTTTTCCCTAACCCAGTGGTAAACGGCTACTGTTCATTACTTGGTGCTAGGATCGTTGTTGGATGGTGTCATTCTGTTGTCCTGATCCACCCTATGTCTTAGGCCAAGTCTTTTCTGCTTCTGGTTGGGGGTGGTGCTTTCTAAGTCTTCCTATTCCTGTACCCCATGGCAGTCAAATTGCTTTGTATCTGTGTTTGGTCATGGGTAGGAATTTCCTCTCCAGCGTTAGCAGTTCTCTGCTTTGTATTGGCACAGGATTTTTGGGCCCAAGATGATTTCTTTTCCTTCCCCCAGAGGTGACGGTATTTTGTTTCTATCCCTCCCTCAGCAACATTGGATCTGTGTCTAGGGCTAGTGTTTCCTATCCTTCCCTCATTCCTTCCTTACATGCAATGGAATTTTGCTCAAGGCTTGCAGGTAAGAGAGCTTGCCGCCCCTGCTGTAGCAGCTTAAGGCTTTTAAAAGGCTTGAGGGAAGCAGTTGGGGCACTCGGCGTGTCACCCTGTAGCAGCCTACCATTTCATGTTTGTGCCACTAAGGGGGTCTTTTCAGGCCTCCTGCCTTGCTCCCAGCCTTTTTTGTGAGCATTTGGTAGAGGTCCAAGTTCTTCTGTCTAGGGCTCCTAGATATTCTTAATGAACATGCTAACCCACACTTGGCCTTTAAGAATTTGTTAAAATTTTAGTTGATTCTTTTTACTTAGCCATCTCTTTCCCCTGTGCTCTACTATAGATGAAATACTTCTTTTCACAGATACTGAGTTCCATCTCAGTTTATGTGGTTGGCTTGAGGCCTCAGCTACTTGATGGGCTCAAGAAAAATTATTGTTGTAGATTATCTGGCATTTTTGTTAATGTGGGAGCAAACTCTCGTGTAGCTTTCTACATTCTAAGTGAGACCAGTACTCTCATCTGCTTATCCTTACAAATAAATTTTATATATTTCTTTTCCAATTATGAATGAAAATTATATTTGGACTTTGACTAGGATTTTACTAAAATCAACCTTGGGAGACTGGACAACATTACACTACTTGGTCTTTCCATACAGAAACACGGGTATTTCCATTCATTTATACAAAAAGCACCCTCTAGGTTCCTTATAATATGGAATCATGATTTGTTAATGATTTCAACTTAAATTCCATATTGTTACAAACACAAATTGAGGTGGCTTCTGGTATTAAAACATAATTAAATATAGGGAAACCAGAAACTATTAGGCCAGAACCAAATAATCATATAGGTACCCAGGATCATAATAAAAATTAAATATTATATTTAGCTCTAAGATTCCTGGGAGAAAAGACGAAAAGGGGAGCAATAAGTTATACAGTTCTCAGAGTTTAATAGAAAGAATGTCATTTTATCTGGAGAAATTTTTGTTGCATTGAATCCTAGTTCGATTTTTTTTGTGTGTAGTTCCTTTTAGAAATAACAAAATAGAAAATGGATTCAACCATTGTTTTATAGAAAATAGTAAAATGTCCTTCAACTGACTTTCTTTCCTCACCTTAAGAAAGGCCAAGAAAACACCTCCTATATTAATAGGAAAATAGGAATTCTAGAACAAATGTAAAAAGTTGAATAGTCCTGACAAGTTTTTCAAATCAATTGTTGAAAATATTTATTTACATAAAACCTTTAGTTGGAAAACAAAAATGAAACAAATATCACATTTCATATAAACAAGAAAATACCACATTGAGTTTAGTTCCACAATAAAAGCTACACAAATCTGTGTGTATGGCCAGGGACTGGGGTATGGAGAAAAGAAAAAGGGAATTGAGAAGGAGGTAGAAGATAACTCTTTGCTTACTGCAAATCTTGTTTGGAGAGGAACCTCGGGAAAATCATGAGTTTGGATAGCACTAGCAGCATGCCAGAGGCTGAACCAATGTAAGCTCCTAAAATATAAGATTTGTATCATTTCTTAGGGTAACTAGCTAAGGTGGTTTGGTTCCACCAATGAATAAAGTTCCTAATTCTACATTAAGCTCATCCTTTGGAACATTAATCTCATCTCCTGGTTCTTCCCCAAGCTTCTTCCACCAGGGTGCCTGCATGTGTTTCAGGGTGGTGAGATGGGCCTCCTTGGCCTTGGCTGCCACAGGCCTGGATCTACTTAGGAAGAGCTCAAGATCTTTCCCTTCTGCCTCCTTCAGACTTGGTGCCTCTGTAGTAAACAGAAAATAAACAGGTGAGTGGTAGAATCCTGTGCCAAGCAAGTACCAACTTGCAAGCTAAAGTGCTGGAACTCTGCTATAACAGGCAGGGACAGGATTCCAACTGGATTCCAGGTGGAACTCTGCTGTAACAGGCAGGGACAGGATTCCAACTCTGACTTTATTATCATTGCTAACTGTGGATGGTACGGGACTATTCAAAAGTTGCAGCTGTGGCTGGTAGCAACACTCCCACCCCCTGGACACTTCTATGTTTAAAAGAACGAAAAAGATGTAGATTTTTGTTAGATGGTTTATTTAAAGAACAGGAACTTTAAAAATACTAGTAGAACCTCATCCTATAAGTGAGAGGCTCAGTTTCAGTCACTTATCCAATTCAAAAATACAAAATTCACAAGTACTGGCCATTAAATAGAGAACTCTGGCCCTTTCTGACCACATACACTAATGGAAATCCCAGAGCCTGACTAAAACACTGTGTGTGGCTTCATGGATGAGATCTCTCATTAAATGGATCAGTGATTGTGAGGCACCAATGAATTAATTTTACTTTAGCACTTTGGCTATTATCATAATCTACTTCTAAAATATTACCAAAAGCTTTCAAGATTACATAGCAGAATCAGGCTAGAAGGGCAGCATCTTTGAAACTAATAACTTTGTTTGAGCTGATACATATGAATCATGGCAAGGCTGGGGGAAGCAGGCAAGGAGGAAGTTATAAAATCTGCATCATTTGAAAACAGTGTCTGGTATGCTCTAGATGTAAGAAATTTCCTGAGGACAGGAGATGGGCTAAAAGATCCTTAATTGTGCTTTCTTTCTGAAGATTTTAGATGTCATAGACCTTGGATAGGTTGTTCCCTTTACGAAACTAAAATGGAATGAGCACATACTCATTAGCTGTTCAATATTGGTGTTGATTTGAGCCATTAGAGCCTCTCTGTGCTGCTGGGCTCTCTCTTCTAGGGCCCTTCCCATAAAGTAGTGTTGCAGTCGTTCTTGAGCGTGGGCATGGAGCTCCCTGCTGGCCACATCTGACATCTGAGAGCCCTGAGAACACAGGACAGAAAAACTTGTTACAGGAAGGACATACGTATCAAAGTCTGTTTTAGGCAACCACTTAGCAGAGGTTCTAGAATGTTTGGCTGTCTCTCATTTTATCTATTGAATCGTATAACTGATGTCTCTACCTTGTACTTTCGTGCAAATATTAAATAGTCTTTTAAAAACAGCTTTAGATAAAAACACAGGTAGGTAAGTTTCTTTTTGGTATGCTCCCATACCTCACTTTCTCAGACAACATGGTATTAAGGGGAAGAGAGAAGATTGAGAGATCACAGCGAAAATTACAAATGGTTTGGTAAAGACACTGGCCTGGAAGAGGTGTAACATGGCCAACCCCTTTGTTCTGGACCCCATCTGAAAGACTATCTTCTTATCCCATCCCCACTCTCAAATTTATCTAAGCCATAATGTTATAACTGCTTCTGGTTTCATAAAACAAAGGACAAAATCAGCCAAAGGACCATGTTCTTTTGCCTAGTTAGCTAATTTAAGGGGAATTTAAGTGAATAGTTTGGACGAGGATAAAATAATCTTAACTTTGGAGCTGATACAGATTCTGACACCACAGCCTTCTCAAATATTCCAGTTCCCAGATCTTGGACGTGACCCTGTTCCACTTGTTTCAGCCAATGCCTTACTTTTAAGCCATAGAATCTTTTTTTTTTTTTTGGCCTAAATGTTCAAGTGAAACAGCCATAGAATCTTAAACAGTTGTACCAGAGTGTGGCTAAAGCAACACTTCAAAAAAAAAAAAAAAAAAGAAACAGGAGTATACATCGAATTATATATAGTATACTAAAAAAAAAGGGAGATCAAAGACCTGAATATAAGAGCTAAAGCTATGAAAACTCTTAGGAGAAAACACAGGGGAAGCATCATGACATTGGTTTTGGAAATGATTTCTTGGCTGTGACACAAAAGGCATACGAGTCAAAAGAAAAAATAGATAAAATGGACTTCATTGAAATTAGAACTTTTGTGCTCTTGATTTTATGATTTGTTTGGCAGAATGGAGCAGTATAGGCTAATTATATTCCACTATTAAGGAAAGATCTTCCTCAGTACTCATCCCAATACCCTGTGAATTACAAGTTTCTCCAGTGTATTTGATGGGAACAAGCACTATTGCTGGACCTGTGTGAGTTCCTGGCACTCTTCCTTCTTATCTTTTCAGATGACTATTTTCTTGGCCTTGGGTGGTTTCCTCACATGCACATGCTGATCAGTATTTTGAAGAATACCCAAGGGGTACATTCTGCAGATATCTAGGGTTCTCACTCTTTGCAGTACTCGTCACTCTGGTACTCTTGTCCCATGAAGTCTAGCTGCCTTGGTCTTCCCAGACTCTTAGTTCCATCTCACCTCAGGCATTCCAAAAGCTCCTCTTCTGTTCCTCTTCCTTGGGCTATGGCCTAGAAACTCTTTCAAGGCAGGGGCAATTATAGGGCTCACTTTGTTCCCTCTCAGATATTATTGTTTTGTATTATTTCATGTCTGGGGTCTTGAAAGACAAGACCCAAAATATATGAAACATATATTTTATCTGCTTTTTTTTTTTTTTTTTTGGGACAGAGTCTCACTGTGTTGCCCCGGCTAGAGTGCCGTGGCGTCAGCCTAGCTCACAGCAACCTCAAACTCCTGGGTTCAAGCGATCCTCCTGCCTCAGCCTCCCGAGTAGCTGGGACTACAGGCATGCGCCACCATGCCCGGCTAATTTTTTCTATATATATTTTTAGTTGTCCAATTGATTTCTTTCTATTTTTAGTAGAGACGGGGTCTCGCTCTTGCTCAGGCTGGTTTCGAACTCCTGAGCTCAAACAATCCGCCTGCCTTGGCCTCCCAGAGTGCTAGGATTACAGGCATGAGCCACCGCGCCCGGCCTTTTATCTGCTTTTGTTTGTTTGTTTTTCTGGTTGTTTCAGGCACAAAGTAAGTCCAGTTCCTGTCACTCCATCTTGGCTGGAAACAGATGACAGAACTTTTTTACTGTCTACTTCTACGTGATAATCACGAAGAGTCTGAGATACGAGGGTAGTCTTTCCTCCTTTCTTTCTCCCGAGACTCACTTTAGTGTATGGAACCCTAAATTCAGATTCGTAGTAGGAGAAAGTAGGACGTCTTATTTATAGCTCCTGGATTGAGCCTTGCTATTTAATTCAGTTTTACCACTGCTCTGCTCTGGTGGTTACCAAATACATGGTCAGCAATTAATATATTTGTACTCTGCTTTCCATTTGCATAGGGTTTTTTTTGAACTTATACAAATGGAAAGCAACCACAATCACAACAAAACAGATGTGAAAAGTTCAAAATAGCCCAAGTTTTACTGTACTATTGCAAAAGAAGCAATGACTAAGACTTGTTGCTGTAGGTAAGGGAAATAACTGATTTTAAGCAAAGTCCTCTTCACCAATGACTGTACCTCTATGACATGTAACTAACTATAAAAAGACTCTGAATCCATTAACTCTATGGTAAAGCTACTCCATTACCCTGAACCAACAATAAACGTACATATATATGAGATACTGCTTTGTTGGTAAATATCATGCAGTGGAATAATGTAACACTGATATTATGGCACAGAGGTCTACATACGGGATGTCTTTTGAGATAGTCATCCACTTGGTGCTTCAGTTCAACTCTGCGTGCATCAGTGAGTTCTTGGAGTCCTTGCCAAGGAGCAAATAGTTTCTTTTTCTTACGACACTTTGCTAGGAATTTAAGAGCCTGGAGGGAAAAAACAGGAGGTCTGTGATTTTTCTCCCCTAATAGAAACTATTTTCTCCCAACAACATACAGTAGTGACAACATTGCAACAGTAGTTAATTCTGAGTGTGAATGAGGAGAGGGATGGGACTGTGAAAGGGTGAGGGAGGAAAGTGATTTTTTAACTATATATTCTTCTGTAGAGCTTTAATTTTTTATAGGACACTTTCACAGATTATTTGTACAGTAAGCAATGAAGAGGGGAAAAAAAGGAAATAAGCATTGAGCTCTAGTCTCAATTCTAGTCCCTTACGATTGTGGGCAAGTCATTTTATCTTCATAGGACAGAGTCTATGTCTATAGAAAACAGGGACCTTAATTTTATGTAGCCTATAGGACTGTAAATATCAATGCAATAGTATATAAGGAAAAGCTTGATAAATGATAAAATATTACAAAATTATAAAGTATGGGGCTATGACAAAAGCACTTTTTGAATGTTCTTTCCTCATGTCCCTCAGAATAGACTCCTGGTAAAAATAAGAAATCTTTTAACAGGCATGATTTGGGAAAAATTTGCAATTATTCCTCCCAATTTTTTCACTCTTCTCCCTCCTTTGTAGTTTTTATTTTCATCAAAGTTACATATTTACATTGTTTAACGCTGGAGTTGCCAAATCATGGCCCACAGGCCAAATTCGGCCTGCTGCCTGTTTCTGTGTGGCTTGAGAGCTAAAAGCGTTTTTTTTGTTTGTTTGTTTGTTTTACATTTTATATAGTTAGAAAATTCAAAAGGAAAAGAATAGTGACAAAATTATATGAAATTCAAAATTCAAGATATCTATAAATAACATTTAATTGGCACAGTCATGCTCATGTTTTACTATTGTCTTTGTGCTATATCTGAATAGTTGCAAGAGACTACATGATCTGCAAAGCCTAATAGTTTACTATCTTATCCCTTTCCAGAAAAAGTTTGCTGATGTAATTCTATTATTTAAAGGGTCAATTTTATAAGAGTTATTACCAATACAACTATAGTTCTCTACCTACTTACCCTGCTCCCTAACCCCAAAGGCAACAACTTTTAACTCTTTCAGGTTTTTCTTTTTATATTTAGCTCCATCTACTATTTATTGTGATTTTTTTTTCAGATATAGATATTATCTATCAATCTTCTTATGCAGAAGATAAGAATTTTCTTGTTCACTGCTTATACTCCCACATACCTTCTGCGGTTTTTAGTTACATCAATGTTCAATGTTTACATAATTATAACTACATAAAGGCTATTCACTTTGAACAATATAGTATACTATGATAACTTTTCCTTCCCTGTACATTTTTTATTTTCTCTGGGATTAATACTTCTCTTTGTTTCCTGTGCTTAGTTTTCCAGCTACTTATTACTGATTACATTGTACAAACTCTCACCCTAATTATCAACACATTAAAACACATTGGGCATTCTATCGACTTTATTTTCTTGGACACACATTTTCTGGAGCTTCCTGACCTGCTGCAATCTGGACTGACTACTCTCTATACCTGGGTCACAGCTGTCATCCTGTGGTCTCCATTCACTATCATCTTGGTGACTGCTTTTCATCTTTCTCTTGTGTTTCTTGGATTCCACATAGTCTTTTCTTGGGTTACAATTGGTTAAGAGATTTTGTGATGCCTAAAAATGTGTTTAGTCTTCCCTTACCTTTAATTGATGGTTTCGCTGTGTGTAGAATTCTAGTTGGAAATCATTTTCTCTGAAACATGTGACAGTCTTACCTCCATACCTTTTAGCTTCCAGTGTTCCAGTGGGGAAGTCTTTTGTTCCCAGTGTATTTCACAATATTGTGAAATAAATGTGAGTATGTTTCTGTCATTGTATTGGACATTTAAGTTGGTCCTTTTAATCTAAAATTAATGACATTCAGTTCTGGGAAATCTTGAGTTATTTGATTTCGTCTTCTCTGTTTTTCTTGTTCTTGATTTCAAAATTTGGACATTTGACTTCCTGGACTGGCAATCTTTTCTTTTTGCCTTGATTTCTATGAGATTTCCTTAACTTTTTTCCCCAAACTTTTTATTATATCTTTCAGTTTTTCTGTCAAATTTTATTCTATTTTCTCCCTTTTGTTTCATGTATTATTTTCTCTCATCTAAGAAGATAAATTTTTTTTTCTTATACCTGCAATGTCTCTATTTCTATCAAGTAGTTTTATTCTGTTTGTTTTGACTTTGGCTTTCCTCAGATGTTCAGTGACACTTATCTTTCAGCTGATACTTGAGGGTGGCCCTAAAAAGCTGTTTAGAAAATTTCCCTAATACCCCTGTTTTTAGTATGGTACTCAAGCCTTCAACTATGCTTGAGTCCTCCTGTTGAGAGAACCTCTCCTTTCCTTTTATTCTTTTCTTTCCTTGATTTTTCTTTTTTCCTTCTTTTTTGGCAAGTTTACATAGGGTTTTCTCAATTTTTAGCTACTGGAGAAACAATATCTCTGCTTTTGCATAAAGTAAGGGAGGAACAGAAGGTAGATAACAGTTCTGGCCTTTCTTTTCCTGTCAAGGACACTAATAACCAGTTTGGGGCCTGTTCATTGAAAAATATTCCTATTTCTTTCTATTACTTTCAATGAAGCTAATGAATTGTTTCCCTTTCTTTCTTACCAACATCAATTGTTATGCTAACAGAAATATAATGCAAATTACATAGGTAATTTAAAATTTTCTAGTAGCTATGTTAAAAAAATAAAAGATAAATGAAATAATATTTTGCATATGAGTTATATAAAATACATTCTAACTCAATATACACAAAATATTAGTATTTTACCATGTAATCAAGATAAAAAAGTATTAATGAGATACTTTACACTCCTTTTTTAATATCACGTTTTCAAAATCTGGTGGGTACTTTATACTTATAGTGCATTTCAGTTTGGACTAGCTACATGTCAAGTATTCCACAGCCACGTGTTTAATGGCTATTGTATTGGATAGTGTAGGTCTACAGTGTGTGTTAGAAAAGGATGCTTTAAAAACATAGCAAAATGTGTCCCTTACTGACCACTGCCCTATTCTAATTTTCTCTACTACTTTCATTTTCTTCCCTCTGTGTACTTTCCCACTTTTCTTTCTCTTTTCCCTTTTTGAAAGTAATCCTTTTATTTCCTTTTCCATTGTGGCTAACTCTGCTTTGATCTCACTGTTATTTTTAGTAATGAGATGCAAAGACTATAAACATGACCTTGACTCATCCCTTTTTGTTCTTACTTAAACAGAGACTCTTACTCCTTTTTGTGGGTAGAGGAGACCTGAGGCAAGTGAGACTAATCTTTTTCTTCTTCTGCCAATGGAAAAGTATAAAAGCCAAAACAACTTTGCCTTTATAGCCCTCAGATGCTCTCCTATTATAACCCCTACTTCTCTCTCTAAAGAATAGTAGACAAAGTAGGGTATCTCATTTTATTGTAGAAGATCCCTTTACAAAGTATTGGATTCATCTAAATCAGGCAAGGTAGTAAGTTAACTTAAATAAGGGCCCAGTTAATTTTATGGCAGGGAAGGCTTTAAAAAGGAGGTACACAAGGAGTGCAATGCGCACTACCTGAAGGATGGTCATATTTGAAACACGGACTTCGGTTGGGGGGGGGGGAACCAAGGGCAACTCACGTAACCTAAACGTATGTACACCCATAATTTGCTGAAATAAAATCTCAAAAAAAAAAAAAAATAAAAAAAAAATAAAAAGGAGGTAGCCATGAAGTAAAAGTATTATATTAGGAAGGAGACAAAGGTTCCTCCAAAGGAAGTACTTCTAACCTCAATGTCAGTGGGTTAATCCCTAGATGGCCTTGTTTAGCAGAGGATAATATCAGGAATGTGTGTGATTCAGTGAAGGTGCAAGACTGTTTGTTGTAGATACATCCTGAGATCCCCAGATGAGCCTGGAGAAGGAAGAGGCAGACATTCTTTCCTATTTCCCTCATATTTATTCTACTGTGTTTTTTGGATGATTAAAAAAAAAATCTTTGTAAAAAGTTAATAACAGAGACTGTTCCAAATCTATCACCATGAAAAATTTAAATTGACCTAAAATTTCAATAATAAGAGGTTAAGTTAAATGCTATAGGACCTGAAATCCTAATAAGAAAGCTAACCTTATGTAAGAAAATAACTGGATATTAGGAAAACCAGTCATTAAATTGAAAAAACAGCCTTGTGCTATACTTTTCAAAGGCAATAAAATATTACCATGCTCCAGATAAATCACAGGAAAATTATCATTTAAGAATACTATTCCACAATTGCAAAGTTATAACGATTTAATTATACCTAATACTTCATCTATGCATTTAAAAAGTCAAATATGACAAGCTGAACTTGCATAGGACTTTGTAATTTACAAAATACATTCCCATAAATTTGATCATCTGATCCACATAACAACTGAGTGAAAAAGGTAGGCTAAACATCCATTCATATCAAGCACATGCTGAGAGCTGACAACAATAAATAAGACTTAGTTCTTTATTCTTGAGGAAGTTGCAGCCCAAGTGAGAAAGAAAAAAAAGTTAATAATAACAACATTATAGTTTAGTAAATGATGTACAAGGTTCTATGGCAGTGCTAAGGACTAAGTGTCCAAATCAGCCTGGCCAGAGGTAAGGTTTTATTTTATAAAGGAAGAAACTAAGGCTCAGGAAAGCTAAGTGACTTGACTAAGGCTTTATAGCAGGTAATTAGTAAAGCCAGGTTTGAACCCATGTTTTTGCCTCTTTTTACTACATCAGACTCACTGCTCTTTGAAGTGTAACAGCTGCTTTATTCTCCATGAGAGATGGCCTCTGTTGGTGAAAATTTTTCCTTTCCCTGTACCCTCTCCAATATTTCTGGATAATCAATGCTGATTTCTCTTCTATTTCCCGATTGTGTTTCTCCACCTGACCTAAAGAGATGACAGACACTATCACAACATAGTCACTGCCATGCTTCCTCAAATTCTGGAATCAGGACAATGGTAATAATAATAATCTTGTCTTTTTATTTTTTTCAATATTATTCACTAATTTTTCCAATTCTATTATTTTATAATGGTTCTAAGATTTTAGAAATAAAAGCTTGCCCAGATTATGCAGCTTCTTTAGAGAGAAGACTCATAATATTTTTGTAGCAGAGTAATGAGCAAATAGCTAAAAATGTAACAGCAAGGACATTTTGGAAAAAGAATAAGTACATGATTAAGAAGCACCCAGTACCAACAGAGGGAAACGGCAAAATGTGTGTGTGTGTTATCTCCTTTACTCTATGTGCTTTCAAATTTTTCTTAAGTCAGTCAGTTATACAGATGACTTTCTTTTTACCTTCTTGGAGTAGTTGGTCAGCATATAGCCAAGTGTTCAGAATACATAAGTGACAGACTAAGGCAGTAGAAGGTAGTTGCAGTGAAAAAAAGGGGGAGTATACTTGAGCATAAAAAAAACTGATGGATTTAATGATCAACTGGATGTGGAGCTCAGGGGGAAAGAACTCTAGGATGTCTTAAATGGGAAACTGAGTAGACTGTTGATGTCATCACCTGAGATGGGGAATAAAGGAAGAAGAAATCTAGGGGGTAAGATAATGACTTTAGTTTTTGGGGTACCTATGGATATTTAAATAAAGCTATCCAGTAGGCAGCTGGCTACAGACCTGTGTAACATAGTAGACACTAGCTGTAAGTGGCTACTTAAATAAAAGTAAAATTAAAATTCAGGTCTTTGAGTACACTAACCACATTTCAAATACTCAGTAGCCACCTGTAGCCATTGTCTTTCATATTGGATGGTACAGATATAAAACATTTCATTTTTGTAAAAAGTTCTATTGGGCAGTGGTGCTCTAGAGCTTAGGAGAGGAGGTGAGGATGGAGATCAGATCTGAGACTACTTAGCATTCAGCTGATAGCTGAAGCTATAGTTATGGATAGGATGGATACCTCAAGAAGAGCAACATTAGAATTATGGGGTGAGGATGGAACCCCCAGAAATATCTATATTTAAGGGAAAAAGGAAGAGAAACAAGGAGCTAGTGAAGGACCCTGGGAATAAATGGTAAGAAGGGAAGTAAAAGAATGAGAAAAGAATCTTGAAAACACTCAGACCTCCCAGATCATACTTTATTATTAACTTCAGTTTAGTCTGTCAAAGGTGGTAAGATGTCACAAGGTTAGTACTAGGGGATGAGTAAAGTTCTGATGGCAGAATATAGCAATATTCTAACTCCTTACTTTGTGTCTGTGACAGCTATCTTTATGCATAAATTTTCATGTTTCATTAATTTATCTAAAAGATACGAAAAGAAAAACTGGAGGGGAGATTGCTCATCATCAATAGGTCTGAAACAGAAAAAAAATAGTAACTTTTTTTAACTCAAGAGATTTAATAAAGTTTATTTGGAAAATGGAGAAAAAGAGCAAAGGTCCAAATTAAAAAAAAAAAAAAAGAATCATCAGGTGGCTAAAAAATTTGGTTTGTTAAAAGATACTCTACACATTGTTATATTTATGAAGTTGATACTGCCACCTACCTGGATGAACTATTTCAAGCATACTCAGCCGTAATTCTCGGGAAAGTCTCATGGCTCTCTGTCTTTGAAGCTGTAATTGTAATCTGAGGTCCTCTTCTTCCTTCTGCCTATTTATCTTCAGCAATATCTTTGTTGGTTTAGATCTGTGATGGAAACAGTAAGTGCCTTATACACAATTTTCATAAATCATATATCCATTCAAGAAATATGTGGAAAAAATGTTTAACCTCACTAGTAATCAAATAAATACAGACAGAATTTTTTTTTTCTTTTGAGACAGGGTCTCACTCTGTCACCCAGGCTAGAGTACAGTGGCATGATCATAGGTCTCTGCAGCCTCAAACTCTTGGGCTCAAGAGATCCTCCTACCTCAGCCTCCAGAGTAGCTGGTACGACAGATGTGCACCACCATGCCTAGCTAATTTTTTTAGTTTTTGTAGAGATGGGGTCTCACTTTGTTACCCAGGTTGGAGAAAAAAAGTTTTTAAGATAATTTCTAGTGTTATTAGGGTTATGATGAAATAAATTGTCATGTGCTACTGCTCTACAACTTTTCTGGAGAAATATTTGGATATATGCATTGGAAGTCTGGAAAAATATTTGAAATATATACATCAAAAGTTTTAAAAATGTTGACCAATTAATTCCATTTCAAATAATTTTCTTAAGGAAATAATCAGATATATACGTAAAGATTTATGTTCAAGGATGTTCTCCACAGTATAACAACAGTAACAAGTTGAAAACAAACTATATGTTCCACAATAGGGAGTTGGATAAATAAATAATGGTTCACTTACCTGATGGGATTCTATGAACTATGAAAAAATAAAATGTTCAAAGAATATTTAGAGACATGAAAATATACCCACAATCTAATGTCAGGTGAAAATAAAATCAAGATAAAGAAGAGTGAGATCCAAATTGTGTTAAAAAAGTTTATATTACTTACATATGGAAATAAATGATTAAAAAACATTAAAATTTCAATAGCAATTTTTACTGTATAAAATGATTACAGCTGATTTTTATTTTCTTATGTTTACCTTTTCTCAATTATTGACTAACAAACATTATTTTTATAACTGGCTATGAAAATATGTGGCTACAAACATTTCATTTAATTATCATTTCTGTATTATCTGCTTTTATTCACCAACATTTCTCCCATAGCCATTCCTACCCAGTTTTTGTTGCTTCCTATATCATTACATAAGAAGACCACAATTATTACTTTATAGTAAATATACTCAAAATGCCTTCAGATACCTATAGAAAAAGAAAACAAGAAGGATAAAAAGAAAAGAGAAGCAAAATACAGAATTTATTTTACCTGTATAGACTTAATTTGCAAGTATGCTTTCTCTTAGATCCTTTTATTAGAATTAAACTGCCAAAAAATGTGGTCCCTTAATTGTAGCTTTGTATTTTAATAGCCAGATTTCATAATGGTACAGTTACAGAGGGTTATTATGATTTTTAATTCAATTTTCTTTGAAAAAGCAAAACCAATTAAGTGTAAGACAACTTTAAAAAGAAACTGTTTAGAGAAGGAAGACTGACAAAATTATTTGATCAAATTTTATACATGTGTGGTTGCTTGTTTTCCCATAATTTCTTAAGTTCCATCAATCATAATTTAAGTTTTCTTTGTTCTCCTCTTAGGTCAAAGTTGAGGGTTTATTTGTTTTGAAATTCCTTTCTTATCTCTATTATCAAAGGTAGAAAAGACCTCAAAAGTGTGCATGTGTGCCAAAAGGAGATAGCAGTTCTTAGAGAGGATGTAGGGGCTAGTTGAATAGTTTCTAAGTGTTTTTTGCTTTTCCTGAAAGTTGACAATTACGTAGGTAAGGGCCTCTCCCTTTCCAAAGAATAGAAGGTAGCAACTTGCCTGTCCTAAAGAACTCCTACTCCAAAAACTTCTGGGTTGTATAGCATGTAGAGAATAATGTTTTGTCCTTTACCACTTACGGCATATAAAAAAGAACAGGCTCTACCAGTGTCGTCTTTCAAACTTATTTTAAAAACTCCATCTCTGTTTCTAACTTCTAATTGCTTATAGATTATAACATCTAATACTGCATTATCAATATTTTAAATAGACTATTAGGATGAGAAACACGGTAATCATTAAAATTGCATTGATAGAAGACTTAATCTGTCATAAATCTGGGTTTGGGAAACAACTTGGGCACACACGCTATGAAATATGGCAAAATGTAAAGACTAGGGAGCATGAAAGTAGAAGTAAAATACGAATCAGAAAGAAAGTAGAAAAGAGAGGTTCAGTGATTGAAATAATGATTGTAAGTTATAAATAATGTGTGCTTCTTGGATTTATATGCTTTAATTTCAAGTTTGAAAACACTTATTAGGAACTGATGTGATTTTGAATGTTATTTCTCCTACTTAGTAATAAGTTAGTTATTTTGTTAAGAGTTTCTATAATCACTCAAACATTAGAAGATTATTCATCCAGTTGGTTTCTTTGTAAGAATTAGTAGGCATTTGACCATCTGGCATGTGTACTGCACTTCTGAAAAGGAAATGACTGATTGGATATCATATTCTCAATTTATATAAGTGCTTAATAGAAAATAAAGATTCTGATCATGAGAAATGATAAATAAAAAAGAAAGAGCCTTAGGAAGTGTGTGACTATAAAAGAGTGCCTCTTGCTAAATCTAAAGAACGCTGATCAGTCTGGACCCATAAATGTGACTGGTGGGCAGTACCTCTCCCAAAAAGCATGGGAGGGGGAAATTACTCTGAGATAATGACCTGACCACAAAGAGACAGAAATAATCTTTGTAGAAAACCCAACTACAAAGGAAGCAAGAGACATTTGCATAAACTGTGCAACTGACAGAAGAGGAAAGATGCTAAAGACTGGAGCAAACTTGAGGTTAAAATATTAAACAGAACCCAAAAGTTAAAACTGTAGTTTAGTGTATTCTAGAAGCTCAAACTCAAAATATTGGAAAGGAAACAAACACATAATGTGAGATTTAAATCATTTTAGCTTCATAGCTTATCTTTTTTAACGGAAATATTTATAACTAGTCTGGTTTTGTTCATAAAGATAATAATGGAATTTCTATTTTAAAATAGTGGAATAGGCTGGGCGCGGTGGCTCATTCCTGTAATCCTAGCACTCTGGGAGGCCGAGGCGGGTGGATTGTTTGAGCTCAGGAGTTCGAGACCAGCCTGAGTAAGAGTGAGACCCCGTCTCTACTAAAATTAGAAAGAAATTAATCGGACAACTAAAAATATACAGAAAAAATTAGCCGGGCATAGTGGCGCATTCCTGTAGTCCCAGCTACTTGGGAGGCTGAGGCAGAAAGATTGCTTGAGCCCAGGAGTTTGAGGTTGCTGTGAGCTAGGATGACGCCACGGCCTCTAGCCCGGGCAACACAGTGAGACTCTGTCTCAAAAAAAAAAAAAATAGTGGAATAGTAATTAGATTCCATAGGTATAATTCTAAGTAGTCAAATAGCACTCTGGGAGGCCAGGGCAGGAGGATCACT